>NC_081411.1:340263834-340438834 GCF_030272615.1 Cryptomeria japonica
TTCAAGCCTTTTAAATAGTTCTACCGGTAATTCATCTACAACTTGCATTAGAAATTTCTTGTAAATATCCAAGTCTAGGATTACACTGCTTTCAACTTTTTCTTTGTCATCAATTGATAATGAATCATATATTTTATTTATGTTTTTTAGCTTTCAATCCTCTGTTATTTCATCTAGTCTATCTAGTTTTTCTAGGAGAAGGTGTAGATACCGGTGAAGGTTTCCTTTTCCTCACAACTCTTTTAAATTCTGCTGGTATATCACTTTCAGAAGAAGTTGCAACCTGTGAAAGGTGAGTTTCCGGTTGTAGTGCTTCTAACTCATCTTCTGTAATACCAGTTCTCTTGAGTACATCTTCCTTTATAGATTTTGCTTGTTGGGATCCTCTTCTTACTGTTGCTTCAACCTTCTTAACATTTTTCTTTGATTGGATTTGTTTTTCAATGGTCTCAGGACTACCAAATACTTCTTCTTTAGGTTCCTTGGGTGCTTCTAGGAGGGCTTTTGCATATGTTTCAATTCTGTGATCATCAGTTTCATAACCCATTTCAGTAACCCAAATAGTTCTTGGGATAACTGCCTCCATCCAAATTTCATCCTTCTTAATAACAAAGCATATTTTATCCTTGTACTTATTTACAATTGCTTGTGATAATCTAACTCTTTTCTTCATCTGGGTCTTCAATGCCTGAAAGTACTCATCTATGTTCTTTTCTCTATTTTCTCCCATGTTATTCAGTAAATCAGATAGTTGTTTGCCTACTGGTATATCAAATCCAAGATTTTTGTTACCGATACCGGGCACCTGTTTTGTTATGTGCAACATTAAACAGACTAGTAGGTTTCCAAATCTAAATGTCCCCTTTTTGTCTTTCTTAATCTTTCCTAAGTTGTCAATAAGCTCATCTTTCAACCATTCACACACATTTATTTTTGCATTATCCTTAACCATGTCATGGGCACTCTTAATGCATAGGCTAGAAACTGAGTTTAACCTATTTGCATTTGTGATTTTGTAGCCTAAAATCATGCTAATGAATCTGATATTGATGTCAGTTACATCATTTACTCTCAAGGATCTCTTATCAGATGTTGCACCTGTTAGATTAATCACTAGGTCATTTGAGACCTTCTTTGTCTTATCAAGTCTATTACCGGTGGAAGGTAACCCTGTCACATCTTTTACTGCCTCCTTAGTGATTTTGTGGATTGAGTCCAACTAGAAAAATTCACCATATACCCTTCTTAAAACTATCCTTATAACATCTTTAGGAAAATCCGGAATACTGAGAATTTCAGTGAAACCTAGGGTTTCCACTATCTTGTGTTCAGCCTTAACATTGCCAGTTTCATCACAGATTACTGATTTATACATGTTCTTGATTTCCTCGTCACCTAATTCTTCTATGTGACAATGTATGTACATTCTAGGGTCTTCAGCAAAAACTACTCCTTTGGGAATTTGAGAAAAAGCACCAACATTATCATCTTTCTTGGTGATCTTGGGAACTAACTGGAATACGGGTCTAGGGCATTTAATCACCTCGACTACAGTAGGGTTTTCTATGAATTCAAGAATAGATGAAGAAGCCATGGATATAAATACCTTTATCTGCCTTAAGGATGATTGCTTGATGAATTTCTTCTCTTCTTTGCTTGGAATGCTTTCGCTCAGGAATTTTCGCACTCTCAAAGATTTGAATGCTCGGTGAAATGAAATTGGAGCCAAAACACTTGTTTTATAATGTCAAATTTGCCAACTACCACATTTAATGCTTGCCGGTTAAGTAATGACTTAACTTATCTGCCAGTATAGAAGTAATTTCAACTTCTCACCATCAACCGAGGGAATAATAGCATATTTCACATTTGATTGCCAAACCCTCAAATGAATTTTCCTCAGCTAGATGAAGAGTCTCCTACTGATGGAGTGTTACTATGTTCTTCCAGTGGAGGAGTATTCCTATCAACATTTATATTTGACTTTTTGATCCATTGTTTTGAGAATTCTTGATTTACCTCTTCAACCTTTTCTTTACCTTTCAAACTAGCACCATTATTACTTGTCGGTGATGCCTTACTTCTGCAAAATTTTGTAATATGTCCAATCTTGTTACAGGCATAACAAGTCACATTATTTTTCTGAATAGCTTTCCCATGTCCTATGCCGGTTTGTGTTCTGCATTGATTATATAGATGTCCAAATCTTCCACAAACATAACATCTCACATTCATTCTGCAATTCTCTGAATTGTGACCAACTTTGTTGGATTTGGAACATTGACCGGTGGGTGTATTGGTATTCTGATAATTTCTAGATCTACATTGATTTTCTTTATGACCATACTTGTTATAGTTAAAGCATTTTCCATTGAATTTATAAGCATTTGGTTGTCTTACCGGTTTGCTATGATCATGTGTGTTTGCAGTACTGGAGCTTTCACCAAATTCAAAGCCAAGGCCAATAGTGTCACCATTTGGTTTCTAATTTTTCAACAAGTCACCAAGTTCTTCTGAGCTTTTCTTGAATTTCTTTTTATGTTGATTTGCAGCAGCCAGTTCTCCTTCTAAGATACCTTTTTGTCTCATGAGTTCATTTGAGTCATTCTGTGTATGCATCAGATCTGTCTTCAACATATCATTTTCATAGCTAAGTCTTGTGGTTTTATTTGCAGCATCATTCAGTCTTCTAGTCAGGTCTTCTTCATTCTTCTTTCTATCTTCAATTTCCTTACAAAATCTCATAGTCATATCCTGCATCTCATTCTTTGTTGTACTTAACTCTTGTCTTAGCTTGTTTACCAGATCATTAAGGGTTTCTTTTTCATCTCCTTCTTTTTGCATCTTTTCACAAAGTTCTCTTCTTTTATTTCTTGCTATAGTGTAATTCTCTTGAAGTGCTTGAATGATATCATGTGTAGCCTTTAGATCATCTTCAAGTTTGATATTTTTTAATTTTTCTGCATCATAGTCTGAGAGAGCTCCTTCTAATTGCTTCATCAAGTTTTTCATCTCTATCGGTGTCAAGATCTTCCTCAAGTTGTTAGGCTTCTAAAAATAGAGGACCAAGCTCCAATACCAATTGTTAGGATTCCCATAGATACTGAGAGGGGGGGTGAATCGGTATCTAACCAGTTATAAGATTTTCTTAACTTAAAACATGTAAAGCATATCAATACTGTATACCAGTAAACAATAAATAATGCAATAAACAGAGATAACAGCAACCACATGAAAAACACACCATAACACGGTAGTTTAACAAGGAAACCCGGTGTGGGAAAAACCTCGGTGAGATTTGTGACCCACAATATTCACTTACTGGCCAATAAGAGAATATTACTGCTACAAGAGGGGCCTGCACATGCAGGAAGGCCAAGTTCCTAGAGCTCACTGCTCAATTACAAAATGGGAACTCTCACTGACTTACAAAATGGATTATATAAATCCAATGTCTTGTACTACTTTGAAATAGCATCTACTATGCCAGATCCAGTGCCAGTTTATAGCTTTGCTTTATACATAAACCCTTACCTTATAATTCGCATAATAGGTTTGCCTTATTTTGCCTATATATTTCCTTCCATCTATATCCTAAATGTTCTACAATGATCTCTTATATATATGAGTCATTTTACAACTTGCCAAGTCGGCTTACAATGATTTTACAATAATTAACAAAGTACATTACAAACAAAATTCTTGTCGGCTTCTGTGCCGGTATGCTTCCTTTCACTGCCGGTGGTCTCTATGCCGGTGTAGAGTTTGTCTTTGCTGGAGCTGGTAAATTGTCTTGCAGGTGTCATAGGATTGCAAGGTTGTCATCAATGGCAAAACCTTCAATCACCTACAATGTCTCATTGGAGTGTGCATTTGCTAACATCCTCATCTTCACTAGTTTCTTCTTTACTAGGACATTAAGCAACATAGTGGCCAGTTTTACCACAGTTAAAACATTTGAAAGGCAGTTTTCCTCTATATCTACCTGACCCTCTTTTAAGTCTACTAACAAAGATTCTCTCATCCTCAGGTTTTGAATGCAGTTTCTTTACTAGGTTGAATGTCTTCACTTATTCTCATTTCATAAGCAGTTAAAACACCATGCATTTCATCTATAGTAAGTTTATTTAAGTCTCTTTCTTCTAGAGCTGAGACTTTGGAATCATACTTCGGTGTCAAAGACCTTAGAACCTTTTTAACAACAACCTTTTCCTCCAGAGTTTCACCAAGACCTCTTATTGAATTTACAATTTCTGAAATCCTAAGAAAAAAACTAGCTATTTTCTCATCTTCAGTCATTTTCAAACTTTCAAATCTAGCCCTAAAGGTCTACAGTTTTGCTTCTTTAACTTTATTATCACCTTCATAAATACTGGATAGTTTATCCCATATGACTTTTGCATTTTTGCAATCCATAACTTTAACTAACACATCATTTGATAGACCACAACATATAGTATTTAACGCCTTAGCATCACATTCATAAGCCTTTTTCTCATCAGAGGTTTTTGGGGCAGTAGCAGAGGTATAGGCAGTTTCAACTCTAGCCCACACATCATAGCCTAGAGAGGTAATATGCCTTTGCATTCTAAATTTCCATAAATAATAACTAGTACCATCAAACAAAGGTGCCCTAGCTGTGGACAGACCTTCTTGATTTGCCATAGAAGTACTCCTGCTAGGAAATCCCTTAGCAAGGGTTTGGCTCTGATACTAATTGTAGGAGTACAATAAGCACTGAGAGGGGGGGGGGTGGTGAAAATTCAAAAGAACTTAAATGCAAATTACTTTAATAACAATTTGTCAATATAAACTGTAAAGCACATACACAAATTGAGAACACAAAGTTGTCCTAAGTGGAAACCCTCTAGGGTAGAAAACCACTTGCTAAATGCCTCACTGACTTATTAAAAATGCTCTGTACAAATGTCTCACTAACTGAAATGAATGTCTCACTGACAATGCTACCTCACTGGTAGTCTTTTGTACATGCCTCACTGACTTAAACAATATTCTCAAAGTAGTTCCAATACATACAGAGATTTAGCTCTGTTTCATTTCATAACTTCTTCTAAACTCATAAGAGTTTGAAGCAACTGATCTAAAAATCCCAAATACAACAAGAAAGATTATACATCATAATATTATGTAGAGAACAACAAAAAATTGTTCACATACACAATATCATTATGCCCAAACTTTATACAATTGTGTTACAGCCAACTAAGTAAAAGATATGCTCATATAAATATAACTCTTTTTCTTCTCATCCAGACGAAAACCTCTTCATGATTAAATAGGTTTCATTGAAGAAGACACATTCTTTTGTTTCCTGCATCAACTGTATTCAAGGAACTGATAACTGTAACTGTTATCACAGTTACCAAATACTGCTGCAACCGAAATCATATAAGAACAGAAAACTGTCATTCTTTTCTCAAACATATAGTTGTAGTAACAGACTAAAAAGAAAGTCCCCTGAAACTGTCGTATACACAAAACCATTTATCTTTATTTCACTTAACATCAAATGGTCAATGACTAAATGCAAGAACCCAAAAACCAAATTTACAACGAATGTCAACTGGTTTTTTTTTAATAACAAATGATAAACATACTGAAAACCACTGAATTGTTCCTTAATCACTTTACTTTTTTTCTTAAACAATTAATGATAAGGACCATCAAATAACAGAAGAATAAGGAATAGATAGACCTGAAGATTTGGAAGAAAGATGTCAAAAATCCATGCCATCAAACTAAGATTAACTGCCATTAAATCTACACAGGTAAACCGTTGCAACTGCCTCTGTTTTTCATGCAGATGAAACCCCAAATATGAAGAGAAAGCATTGAAAGAATGAATGAAATATGAGCACTTTAGTAAATATGCATTGTTATATTCAAGAAGCCCTAAAACCATTGACAGATATAATATAATGCAAAGTATTTGTCATGTAATAGTTTCACCGTGGGGAGGGCCAAAAACACAACTTGGTGCCTAGAGAACATCATAAGACCAAGTTACTTTTTAAACATCAATGCGAGCATATAAGTCATATTAAGTGACTTAACAACATGTTATCTGCGACTTTAAACATATAGTCACCACAACACACTTTTGACACAATGCCAACAAAATGCCACGGAGAGGAACAATAAGTTCAATGATTTGATTAAGTTATTCGATATGATTCAAAGAGAGTAATTTCAACTTTGATTTAAATCTTTCATCAATCCAACTTCACTAACTCTGTCCAATTTCCGCGAAAAACATCAGTCATAAAATTATATTAATCTCAGAATCTTATTGCAACTAGTTCAACGATTCTCTGAACTTATATTACCATGTGCTCCATGCTAAGGAATGCATGGATTCTAGATTTTCATATAATTTAATTATCTAGCGTTTAAAAAATTAACTATTCAATTGTTTAAATATAATTGATACAGGTAATGGTATTGATTGCGTTATATAAAATAAATTTAATAAAACAGATTTGAAAACTGTGATAGAACTATCATCATGGACTGTAAAAATCTAATGTTTCAAAATTGATACCTGTCTGAATGCGTTCTGATTGAACAAATATCCGTCAATCCTTGACTCAACATAAACTCATAAAACAATGAATTCATGATAATATTAAATCCTCCAAGTTCAAATACAAAGATTCCACGGAAATTAAAATCTAGCGTAGTTTTTTTTGACTGAGCAAACACTTTGATCGAATCCTTGTCCCCCTGGCCTGTTCAAATTAGGAGAGAGCCTTCTCACGTGCTTATATACGAGTGTTTTGCTGATAAATTGTTTACTCCAAGAATGTTTTCCTAGAAAAGGTTCTATATATTGAACATGGTTGGTGAATTAGGGTTTGACACAGCAAACCTAAAAAAGGTTTCAACAATGCAGAGAATAGAATTTTGCTGTCATATATGAATGTGTAATCAAACGTTTTGAGCATCTGTGAAATATCCCGCCATTAAATTATAGAATACATTAAATCTCATGATTCAAGACATCAGATTTTTTTTAGAATACATTAAATCTCATCATTCAAGATATCAGATTTTTTTAGAATACATTAAATCTCATCATTCAAGACATCAGATTTTTTAGAATATTGTTTATTTTAGCACATGATTTTCAACATTAGGCTCTTTAGGTTTTTATGGAACGTCATGAGCATCCATTGATTTTTTCTTGTTCATAGAATTTCATTTGTTACATGCGGCATGAAGATAAGGTTCCCTACAATATGGAGGCTCTTAGGGAGTAGGCATATATGTGGACAATGTAAACTGTCTTAACTACACATGACGAGGTTGATATTCATCTTTTAACAATTCTATCTTCATGAATGTTATTTGTACGTTAATGTAAAATAGAAAGTACAAGAAGTAAAAGTTGCATGTATGACTTACCAAGTTAAATGGAGAACTTATTAGAAGCAAATTGCATAGCATAATATAGGCACTTCTTTAGGTACTGTTATAATTGATAGCATGGGGAGGCATTTTCAGAGTAGAATGTACATAGATATCGGTTTCATATATTTTGATATCAAGAAGTATTTGACACATAAAGTGTATTGGTTTGAATGCATCTTGCGATTTAAAAAAAAATTATTGTAGAACATAATTAAATTATGTAATGGATTATCTTCTTATAATTGGTGGTGTGGTAGAGGGATAGAAGGCATATCATCAGCCTCAATAAATCTCCCAATAGCATGTTCATGTGATAGATTTTCATGTCAAACATGTTAATCTTTAGCCTTGTTTCTATTATGTACCTCAACATTATTTGAATCATTCAAAAAGGATTTGTGTATATTTGCAATTATTTTTAATCGGTGCACTTGTTAGATTCTTAGCCTTATAAATCCCTTCATCTTTAACCATTTTGTTGTCAATAATATTTTGTATGCGTAAAAGTACAATACTATGTCACATTTAGGCCAACTTATTAAAACAAATGAATTTAAGTATTTCTAGCTAAAAATTAATTTTAGTCAAACATATGGTCTATACATATTTATTAGAACTATATGGGCCACAACTTTTCCAATTGAAAGCGTCTACTAAATTAATCTATTATATCACTTTGGATCTAACTACCAAAAAAAACTTTTTTTTTTAAAGACTCAATGTTTCAACAACTCCTACTTTTATAAATATTATTTTTGCTTGAAATGTAAAAATACCTTTTTATAGATCTACAAATAAACATTTCAAAATATATATCTTTTAATATTTTATTTTTATTGAAAGTAGGTCATTAGCACTAAAATACAAGATTGATTATCTTGTCAAGGAAAAATACTAAAATTTTTGAAATTTTTTTGAAAAAAATTTGATGCACTAGAGAAAAGAATCTATGTCAAGATGATAGAATTATTTTCTATTTTGGATAAATAATAAAGAAAAAAGGTGGTGGCAAATTGAAAGAGTTATATTTTAGTACACACAAAGTTTCAAATTTATTGAAAAATATATATTTATAAAAAAATAGTAATAAATATATCCATACACTAAAGTTTTAAGTTATCAATATACACAAAAAAATTGAAGAAAAATAGGAAAACTTTACTGAATAAAGTATGGCATCTTGTGTAACTTCAATTTCACCGTTTTACCAACAACTAAATTATAGTGTTTACTTTATAATAAACTATATTCAAATAATTTTTTAATTTTTTAAAAAAAATTACAAACATAAAATACACAAAAGAATATACATTTTATGACAATATATTTTGGTTGTCCAAAAACATAGGTAGATTGCTGCAATGAGTGCAAAGAATACTTGCCTATCAAGATTGACATGAAAAGCATTAAAAATTAAAGATTAGATAGATCATGGAATAAAATGAACTTTTAGTTGTTACAAATATGAATAGAATCACAAATTCCTAAAAAAAAATGAATACCCAATCATTTAGCACAAGTAATAACAAATTGCAAGCAAGAATAAGCTAACCCAAAAGAATTTCTTTTTCACCCTTATAATTTAAAGTTGTTCTTGACTTCTGTGCAAAGAAAATAAAGCCACTAGTTAGGGTGGCTTTCAAATTAACTTCTACATGATCCAAGATCTATGATTGTGAGAAAGATTTAAGGGTTCCATTAACCTTCCATTTGTGCTCTTATACCAAATGAGAAAAATGCTTTTGTATTTCAGAGGTATAGACCTATTTCTTTATGCTACTTTTGTGGTCAACTGAGTTAAAAAAATATTCTAAAGCTCATTTTTTACAAATATGGAGAATTTTTTCGCAAAGATAATCCTTTCCAACTAAGTTTGACATCCTTGTCCAAGATGTATGATTGTAATAAATATGCGAGGGTACCATTAACCTTCCATTTGTGTTGTTGTACCAAATGAGAAAAATGTATCTGTCTTTCAGAGGTATAGACTCATTTCTTTATGCTACTATTATGGCCAGTCAAGCTAAAAAAGTATTATGAAGCTCATTTCTAACAAATATGAAGAAAATTTTGGCAAACATAAACTTTTACAACTAGTTTTCGCATCCTTGTTCAAGAGAGGAACAAATTAAGAAAGGAAATGACAACTACTAAGCTTGACATTACCAACACTTTCAATTGTCTCGCCATGTTTTTCATCTACAATTTATTTAGGGAATTTAGAAAATTAAGGGTTTAATTAATTGGGTTTAGGCGTCCATTAATAGGCCTTATCTTCCTTAATTAATGGTAGAACTATTGATTAGCGATAGCTGAAGAACCTTTATTTTATTACATGCAAACCATAGTTCATCCTTATAAGTTTTTAGGCAAGCATCAACTCAACAAATGAAATTATTTTAGTGATAACTGGGGGCTTTCAAGAAACCTTTCTACTACCTTTCTATCATCCATGGGGGTCTTCAAAATATATATTTTGGGAGGCATTTTGTACTTTTGCCTTAGACTTCTTTCTCTAGTTTTCATGTCTGCTAGTTGTCTTAGGAGCCATTGAGGGTAGTTACTGGGGCTGCTACTTTTTATGTTGGATGGAATCCTTGTGAGTGCATAAATATTGACCCTTGGAAATACCCATTTGACTTTTGGTCTTCCGTTCACTTCCCAATTTGAGAAAAAAGAGTTAAATGTGAGGTTGATAGGCTTGAAGGGTGCCCATTTGAATTTTTGAAATGGTGAGTAAATAGAGATGGGATTAAAGTGTCCATTGACGAGGAACCACAATGCTACTACAAAGGGGTAGATGATGTTGATGCCATATGTGTGACTTACAAGGATAAATGAAAATCAATAATGCTTCTCTTCTTCATAACAAATTATCTTGCCTGGGTAAAGTCTTATTAACTAGTTAAATCCTAGATATTTAAGGGATAAAATCCCTTTTCTCAAAATTATATTCTCTGGGAAATCATTTTGCAAGTTTTTATTGCCTTGGTTACCTGTATTGATCATTGATCATGTTAGCGTTTAGACTAGCATAATGAGATGTAGCTATTGACATCTTATTTGAAGATGTGATGATTTTTTGCAAGTTAAATTTTGCCATGCACTGAATTCATTGACCCAATGATCAATGTACCTATAGTATATTCTAAAAATGGACACTCTACAATTGTGATCAATGTACTAGCTTAAAGTGTTGGCAACCATGGGAAAAGAAATGGATTTAAAATAAATAATAGAAAAATGCTTTAAATCTAAAACATATTTCAACAACAAAAACATCAACAAGCTACATAGAAAGGGACAACTTTTATTTTTCATTAAAAAACAAATCTTGGAAAATAGATGAAACCCTAAACAGTAACAAGCGTCTCATGAAGGCAAAGCCTCACCTGAAAAAATCAGCATGTGAAATCTGTTAAAAAATTTCTCTAATATGCTCAAGTAGTTGGATGGAAATGTTGAGGCCTCTTTTTAGCTTCATGTGAAGTTAAAAGTTTCATAGAGTGCAATCTGAACAAACCCCCCATTATTATCAGTGAAAATGAAAGTAAATATTACTGCTGGCATTTACTTGCCAACTATCCAAACAACCTTCTATGTGTATTGCTCCATGCAAACAAAGTTTTTGAGTGTTCTCCTCCCTCATGGCATCCAGATGAGCTAACAATTTGTAACTCGTAACTCCAAATTCTCCTACCATTTCAGAAATGAATGCCCTAGGACCTGCCCTGCCTTTGTTAATCTTGCGTTCTCTCCTATGGGAAACTGTAAAATACTCTGAATACCTCTGTGAGTTGTGTGCAGTGAAAAATCAAAGATTACCAAAGTACCGATCATCAAAATTTTCACTAAAAAATGAGCGACTTTTTGATAGGATATAGTAGGAAATAAAACTATGCAAAACTTTTTCACAAATTTATTGGCTGAAGGACAAAATATTAGTAACTGTTTAATGTTAGAATCCTCTGCTATAGTTCTAGCAAGCAGGAACTAATAGATAATTGGTCTCTCTACAAAAAAAATATATCAAAAAAAGGTTAAGTTTTTGAATATGTAATTTTATTAACTAGTGTCAAAATATTCAGTAGTAGCTAAAAGTTTCTCTTTAGTATTTGGAAACCATTTTCCCAAAGGCTTAGATCTCTTTATTGTGTTTTGATATGATCCATGATCTTATAAATAATTCTCTTACTTTGGACAATATCTAGTCGAGTGTTGGTGATGGCATACATCAAGTTTGCAATTCATACTATTATAAGGAACACTACATATGTCTCCAAAACAATTTGAGACATGAGACACTATTCCAAAAACAACTTAATGCCTATATGTAAAGGGTTATTTATGGGTTTATTATCTTTCATACTTAATTATTGTAAGACTTTCTCAATCCATGCTTCCTATAGCTCAACTAAAACATCCCAATAGCACTATCCCTATTAATTTTTAAATAAATCAAATGTACCTTGTATCCCCTAAGTTCATCCAAATTTCCTACGTAAATGAACCTTGAGTTCCACAATTACTTCCTTCTTAATTCAAATGATCAACATATCATCAATATGTAAAAAGATTATTTTCATCATATATTAGTCAAACTTTTGATTCCACATACATGATGGCAACTTCAAATAATACAATGAACTTATTAGTTTATAGACCAAATATAGTTTTGCTTAACCATAAACTATTTGGGTTGTTCCACTTAAATTTGCTCCTTTAAATATCTCTGAAAGAATGTCACCTTGAAATCCATATTCTTTGCTTCAAAATAAAAAAAATTATCAATAAACAACAAATTTCTAATGGAGTCAATTTCAATATATGACAATTCTCTCACCAAATTTAATTCTACCTATTTATAAATACCCTTTTACCACAAATCTAGTGCTACTTCAAGTTCTTTCCTCAAACTCATCTCCATGGATTTCAGATTCAAAATCTTCCTGAAGTTGTTAGACTTATTTCAAGGCAATAGGCTCTAATACCAATTGTTGCAATCCAAAAACACTGAGAGGGGGGGTGGTGAATTAGTATTCTCCCAGTATGATTAATTTTAACCTTATTAACAAAACAACTTAGTAACAGGTGTGCATAAAAGCAAATAACAAGTAATAATAATGCAACCACAAAGATCAACACCATAACATAGAGATTTATACATGGAAAACCTCAAAGAGGAAAAACCACTGTGGGATTTGTGACCCACAATATCTATCCACTAGCCAGTTGAATAAATATTAAATAAACGAGGCCTGCACATGCGAGAAGGAACACTTCCTAGAGTGCACTGCTCATCTCAAAGAAGCCTCATTGACTATAGATAAAATAGTGAATTACTTGTCAATAAGTGAACTCTGAATGTGCATCTAAATGCTTGATGAGTTTCGGTTTAAGCACGAACTGTACCAATTAACACTGTCACTTCCTTTACCAGTATCAATTTGCTTCCCAAACTTCTTGACAAATAATGAAGATCGACTACAGATTATATCAGTCGCATATCGTCGATCAAGATCTCACTCATACAATTTTGCATTACCTATTTCACAAAATGACCTAACCGAACTGACTTATATACCCTTACATACATGAATGCCTTATGTCAGCTTACAATCATATTACAAAAGATAAATACATGTCGGCCCAAAATATAAACATTAATCTTCATGTTTGTTGCCGCTATTGGTCCTTGCAATTGGAATAGCAACTAGGTTCTAAAGACTCAAGTCAGAGATTGAACATCCTTACTGAGTAGCTACATTTCTTGTAGTAAAGGTTCATTTACTTTATCGACCAGGGACTTAAACTTGAAATGGACCTGTTAGAAAAAATGCACCACTAAGAGGGGGGTTAATCAGTGCTTCTCAACTTTTCCCTTTAACTACCTTAGGTGAGCATACCAGTTGGAGGATTCTAACTCAATGCAGACTTACTAGTTAGTGAGGAGAAAAAACACAAATGCATTCACACAAAGGGACACCACATAACACCGATATGTACAAGGAAAACCCAAGATGGGAAAAACCTTGGTGAGAAATGTTGCTGGAGTCTAATGCTCCAAGCCAGCCTCACAATAAAATTTGTTACAATTTTTAGGGAACCAACCCAAGCAGCACCAACCCCTAACTAATTTATGCTCTACAACCCAAAGGAGCTACAACCCCTACTAGTTTATGGGCACCAACCCAAAGGAGCTACAACCCCTGCACGGAGATACAACTCAATGATCACAATGATAGCATCAAATACAAAATTAGTTATACTGTTATAAGTGAATCTTGTAACCATTTCATATACCTCACTATGTTGTACCGATTCACTCTTCTGCTGCTCTCATCTGTTATTGTAATGTCAGTAAACTCTATCAATTCACCTCTACTCTTGTTCTGCTCCATTGGATGTCCTCCTCACTACTCTTCTCTTCAATCCTCTCAACTATCTTCTTGTTGGTACAAGCATGATAGGGAGCTTGCTAAAGAAGTACTCAACAAGGTGAATTAGGTCTTATGGTTCAATTGGTTTCCAAAAGACTTGTTTGTGACTGCCATATATGTTTGCAAATCAATTTGAAGTTTTAATGCTAAGCATCTCTTGCACAGCTTCCCAAACAAACTCCCTTTTTGAGTGAGCTCATTCCTTTACTCATCCACTATTGATTATGTCCAACCATTACATTCTTTCCAACATATTCCTCTGTCCTTTGGGAATTATTTTGACTGTTCTCTAACATTACAAGCTCCTCCAAATGGTTTAGGAAACTAGGTAAAGGTTTTGTTCAAAAGCTTGTTTCATTTTGTTGTTTGTGACTTCCTAGATTCACTTGCTCAAACCCAACTTCCTAGGTCTTAAAACCAACATTGCTTCACAAGGATGTCACAGAGGTTACTTAAGGTTTCTTCACTGTTTTGGACTATCCTTCAAATATCTCTACAAAACCAACGAAGTCAAGATAATCGAGTTCCTTGTTTTGTGTGTGTGAGGCCTAAAAAGGGCTACTAGCCCGTGGAGGGATAATTGGATGAAAATTGCTTGTAGGAGACAACAATGCTTTACCTCACCATGGAAACTGACTTGGGACATTCAAACAACCTCCAAACTAATTGATTTTCATGGTTTAGACCACTGTCAATGCAAAATGAGGACTATCCACCTTTTATGGCACCTTTGTAGGGTTTCAAGAGGGTTTTCAAGCTTGCAATGTTAGAAACACAACTCCTTCACAAACCAAGGCTCTAGACTGATTGATAGACCCTACCACACCTTGGAGAGCATTGTTCAAACAATTACCACTTGTCATACTAGCTGTAGAAGGTGACAAAAATAGTCATTTTTACTGTTTTCCATTGTCTTTGCTGCATAACAGAGGGTTAGGACTTCCAAACTGTCAGCACCATAGCATGAATAAACCTTCAAACAACAATTTAACTTGGCATCGAACAAATATGGCTAAGTCTCCATGCTTGGAAAGTCTCAAAGACAATTTAGATGCCAAAAAGCACTTTATTTCCCAAAACAAGGAATTCGTTGTCCTTCACAAATAGTGACAATTTACAATGCAAAAAGAGTAAAGTTTGGAGCTCCAATTCTTTAAAATGCTTCTAGGATAGGTGCAGACCTTTTTCCATGTTTTTTTTCAACATTTGATGCGTAGAACCCAAATTTTGAGCCTTAAGGAAGAATATTAGCCAAGTTAGACAACATGCCTAATAAGTGCTCAAATTTCCCTTCCAAACACAACTCTAGCACAAAAATGAATATATATACACTATATACATGCATACCAACTTGACCAAGTCCATTTGGTGGGAGCCTAGGCCTGGATTAGTCAAGTTGCTGCATTTTGAAACCCCAAACCCTTGATAGGGCAGTGAACACACCCAAAATGAAATAATTTTGTTTAACCAACTTGAAAATGGAAAACCAAGACAATGATAACTTACTAAGAATTGGGAAACCAATATGAGCACTCCCCAAAAGGTACAGTATGGACCAGATGTGCTACAGTACGGACTGCTACTCTAAAACAGAGGAAAACACATTAAAATCCAGAATTTCATCTTTTTCATATTAGGAAAACTTAGTCAATAAAATCACCAACCCTTTTCAAGGAAAATGGAGGCCTTTTTGTATTATTTCAAGTTATTTATCAAGCCTAATACGGACATGAGGCTTCCACAACTTCATTGTACTAGAAAAGTCCAAAAATGACAACATTTTTGACAACCTAACCTCATCAACTTATCTAAAAACCTAAGACATGGTTAAAAACACTTAGAAAACATTTTTCAATGCTTTGGAAAGCATTTCTAGACCTTTTAGGCAATTTTACACATTTTTGCCCTTTTTGGCCTAGAAACCCAAAATTGTCAACTCAAATCTTGAAAGGCAAAACTTGACCTCTTGAGCACAAAATGAGATAAAAACCACTTAAAAAGACACAAAAAAAACCTAAAAAAACATCATAAACCTAACACAAGACATTACAAACATGAAAACATGAAATACTCAAAAAGGAGAGTTTTTACTCAATTAGGTGCTCCCGCACCATACTCCCCCAAAGACAAAGAAGTCATGTGACTCCTTGAGGCAGAAAATAAGGAGGTATTACAGATTTTTGAAATTCAGCTTTAGGTATCCATGTGGCCTCTGAGATAGGCTTATCCTTCCATTTGAGTAGGTGCTCCATATAGGTGTGATTCCTTGTCTTCTTGAGAACCCTGGAGTCTAGAACTTGTTCTGCTTGAGGAATAGAGAGAGGAGGTAAAGAAAGATTAGAAAGGGATTGTATAACATCTGAAACCCTTTGAGTCTCCTCAAGTGGCTGCCCCTTGAAAGCAATCAAATCTACAACATTAAAAATAGGAGACAAAGAAATATCAGTCGGCAAATCAACTTTGTAAGCATTAGACCCATACTTAGCCAAGATTTTGCAAGGGCCTATTCTCCTCATCTGAAGTTTTCTTGGAAATCCTTTTTATAGCCTTGCCTTGTTCAAATGAACCATCACATAATATCCTACAGAAAATTGAACATCTCTCTTTGTAGCATCCACTCTTGCCTTGACTTTTTGGGAGGTATCCTGAAGAGCCTTTCTCACTTGCTCATGAACCTCCTTCATGGATTGAGCCATGTCATATGCTATTCCACTCCTAGATTGAAAGTTATCTATATCTGTCAACTCCATTATACCCCTTGGATGTGTAGACACTTAAAAATAATTATTTTAATTATTTTTTAATTCCTCACATAATTAATTAATTAATTATGTTAATTAAAATTCTTCTCAATATTAATTAAATATAATTAATATTGTCACTATAGCATATGATTATAAATCAATCCCTTTCTTTATTCTTCTAAAAAATCAAATTCTCACAAATCTTCCTCTTAGCTAATTAATTTCAATTAATTAGTTAACCTACATGATTCCTACAAATCATCTTCTTAATTCATCATTAACCTAATAAATTCTTCTAGAAACTCCCTAAACTCACTTAACATTATTCTTTTAGTCAAATTCTCCTACAAATATAAATCCCACCTAACATTTCCTCTAATTCCCCTCCTAATGAGTCGTTAATGGCTAATCATCATGATTAGCCACAAAGTCAACTCTTTGTCCTTTCATCCAACCACTAGCTTTAAATGCTCTTTTTCTAGATGAATGTAAGATTTTCGAAGTCTTACATTCCTCTAGGCATTTCCCTCTCCCAAGGAATTTTTAATTCCTTTTTATTCTTCTAATCCCCATAATATCCATTTTTGGAAAATTTTTAATTCCTCCAATGCATCTTGTAGAGTGTGGAGATACGAAATGCCTTTAAGGCATATTTCTTGGTCTCCACACCCTCTCTTGGACCTTGTGTGACCTCACAAATAAATCTTAGCCCTTCATCTCAAATTCATCCTAGCCATCCATTTTCCTCTCCTCTTCCTATAAAATAGGGTTCCATCCCTTCATTCAAATCATCTTGAAATTCAGTAAGCTTATGCTGCCCTTTTAAGCCCAGGAAATCATCTTGGCAACTTGATCATCTCATCCTTATCATTTGTGCACAATATTGGAGAGCCATCCACATCTAGCAATCAAAGGAGCACATCAAGTGGAGCATTATCAAGGGGCACCTTCACTTCATCAAGCTCAATCCGAAGGAGAAGGTAAAATAGCAAGGTGAAATGGTCTTTTTATGATATTTTAGCATTCTGCATGTTTATTTCGTTATGTTTTGATCAGTTTACCTTTCAAATCTATTTTTCCCTCTTCATTTTGGCACGCCCGGTGGGACTCACATCCCTGAGAACTAATGTTATTATTTTTTGTAAGGTTTTTATGAGTTGTGAGACACAAGTTCCAAAATAGCGCGACTGCAGAAAATAAAAATAAAAATATGTATATATCTTTTTCGCAGGTTCCAGAATCGTGGCTCTGCATTTCTGCACGATAGCTCCTCCTTATTCTGTTCTGTTTCTTTCTGTTTCTATTGCAGCATGACAGCTCTGTTATCTGATTTGTTATTTGATTTGTTGTTTGTTCTGTTTTAGTATAATCTGTGCGAAAGTAGGAGAGTATGCTCTTGTCTATATAGACAATCAGAAATCCAGACTTTTCACTTTTCTATTCTGTTTAGCATGACTGTATGCTCTGACCACAGGAAAGTGTGAAAATAGGAGAGTATGCTCTTGTCTATCTAGACAATCAGAAATCCGAACCTTTGACACTTTTCTATCTGTGTAGTGCTACTGGCTGCTTTGTTAATCTATTTGAAAATTGTAGGCGCTAACTGTAGTCTGTATTTAATTTATTTATTTCCTGTTATCTGCTCTGTTTAAATATAATATGTCCGCCTGCAGGAAAGTGTGAAAGTAGGAGAGTATGCTCTTGTCTATCTGGACAATCAGAAATCCGGACCTTTGACATTTTTATTTTATTCTGTTTAGTGAGACAATTCGCTCTATTAAATCTAGGGTTTCTGTCTACTCTGTTAAATCTAGGGTTTCTGTTTTATTAAATTTAGGGTTTCTGTTCTGTTTCTGTCTGCTCTGTTAAATCTAGGGTTTCTATTTTGTTAAATTTAGGGTTTATGTACTGTTAAATTTAGGGTTTTTGTTCCGTTAAATTTTTTTCTATTTTTTCGCCATATCTTTTTTATCTTGACTCCATTACCCTTCAAACTTCACCATATTCTCTACATTGCCATTTTCCACATTTTCTTCCTTGGAGGCCTTATCTCAAAAATCCACTTTTTGAAGCCCAAAATCCCATATTTCTCTATTTTTAGGGTTTGTCATAACTTCTTCCCTTTTTATCCAATCACCTCCAAATTTTTCCCATATTATCCATCTTCAACTTTTGCTTTTTTGTCCCTCTTGGACAAATTTTCCCATTCTTTCATCTCTCCTCCAAAATCCCCATTTTTTCGCTTGCATCTCCCTCAGAAAGTGGTAAAAACCTAGTCAAACCCCATTTACCCATCAAAGCTTTCCTCAAATCCACATTTGTCATTAGTAAAAAAGTTTTTATTCATGTTTTTCTATTTATTCCCAAAAAATAAAAATAAATTAATATTTTTGTCATTTTGTTGATTTTTTACAGGACGCTTGTTGAAGACTATTTTTCCAAACTACTTATCAAGTTGTTTTGCAGGACGCTTGTTGAAGACTATTTTTTCAAACTACTAATCAAGTGGTTTTGCGGGTTGCCTAGCTGATTCAACCAAATATTGTGCATTTATTTAAATTAGGCACCTAGATATTAATTAAAATGGAATGAACCATTGTCTTATGTGTCTTTAAGAAAAGCGTAAAGGTAGGAAAGTATGCTCTCGTCTTATTAGACGATCAGAAATCCAGACCCTCCAACCTTTTCTTGTTTGATTGTGTGTTTATCTCTAGCGGGCCTGCCCTCCCAACTTGCTCTTTGAGAAGGTAAGAGGGGAACGACCCAAGTGAGTACACCCGGACCTGGGGTTCCCAACTCACTTTAATAAATAGGCCATTGACTACGAAAGGGTTAATGGTTGGGGCTATATGAGAGTTCACTCTCACATTGGGTGCTTAGTAGGATCCTAGAGATCTCGATCATGCTTGCGTGACTACTAAGTTCTTGGTGCTTCATTGGGCTATAGGCCTCAATTGCGCTTGCGCAACTTCGAAGGGTAGCTCCTAACGGGAAGACTTACTAAACACCTTGTTCATAGTGGCCAAAAACCCTCTAGTCATTGGTGCAGGAGGTCGGACCTCTGAAGCGGCCCATATTCTTACGGCCCTTAGTAGAGACACAAAGTTCGTCATGAGGAGTTTTCATGGGAATTGATGCTTGGCTGCCCCGAGAAGTGAGTGTCGTGGAGGGGAGCCAGTGGGGTCAAGCATCTAAGTGTCCGCTCTGGGTAAGCGTAGATGGGAAACCAATTGGGATTCAATGACTATTGTCCTTGCCAGCCTTAAGAATGTTGTATATGAGCATGAGTGTCTTTGAGATAATATGCATTTAATCATTGTGTTTGCTTTGTTTGATACATACTTGCCAAGAGTAGACTAAAAACACATCACTATCCCCAAAAAACTTTGCAAAAATATTTGTCAAGACACAAACAAATTGTCCAAGTTATTACCCACACCAAGTTCAAACTTGCGTCAAAACTCTGTTCGTCCCATTTTTCATAAGCCTAAGAGAGAAGCTAAGAGTTTATCCTCTACGTCAACATTCAAGTTTGTCCCTTGAAACACCTACTATCATCCAAATCAGGGTGGTCATATCCCTTCATACAACTTGCCATTTAAATAGATCCTTCATGTTCATGCCAAAGACAACCTAGTCATCAAGTTTTCTTCTAAACCATCACTACCATACCTTCTTCATCAATCATCCTCAAATTTCTTAAGTCCTTTCATCCTCAAATTTTCTTAAGTTCTTTCATCCACAAATTTCTTAAGTCCTTTCATCACAAATTTCTTAAATTCTTTCATCCACAAATTTCTTAAGTCCTTTCATCCTCAACTTTCTTAAGTCCTTTCATCACAAATTTCTTAAGTGCTTTCATCCACAAATTTCTTAAGTCCTTTCATCCTCAAATTTCTTAGGTCCTTTCATCACAAATTTCTTAAGTTCTTTCATCCACAAATTTTTTAAGTCCTTTCGTCACAAATTTCTTAAGTCCTTTCATCCTCAAATTTCTTAAGTCCTTTCATCACAAATTTCTTAAGTTCTTTCATCCACAAATTTCTTAAGTCCTTTCATCCTCAAATTTCTTAAGTCCTTTCATCACAAATTTCTTAAGTCCTTTCATTCTCAGTATTTCTTAAGTCCTTTTATCACAAGTTTCTAAAAACCTTCCATCACAAATTTTCTAAGTCATTTCATCACATTTTTCCTAAGTCTTTTCATCACAAATATCGTGTATGGTCGCAACTCGATCCCAAAAGAAAAAGATGGTTGATCAACAATATGGCATGCCAGACATTGGTGTCCTATATGAAGATCCCATGCAAGATCATACACAAAGTGGGCAACCAAGCGATCAAGGTCAAAGCCAAAATCTTGACATGGTTAACCAAGATGAACTTTGTCCGGAAGTGCAAACTTTCCTAGCAGATTCTTATAACCAAGAGATGGTAGAAAAGTTTATTAAACACAATCCTACTGCACTTCTGAAAACTCTTCTTGAACATGGAGATCAACTTCCACCTAAATTTAATAGATCCGCTCTTGTCCAACAACCATAAGGAGACCTCGCTCCCACACAAAGTATTGCACCTACTATTCAAACTCAATCAATTGCAGCCCCATCAATCATCCAAGCCCAATCAATGCCACTCGCGACACCTCCCACCACGATCTCCATCCCACCTTCTTCCTCCTTACCATCCATACCACTATCAAATCCAATCTCATCCATTCTCCAACAAACTTCTATACCACCTCCTTCTATTCAACCACATATTTCTATTCCACAAACTTCTCTTTCTCCCAACAATGTTGCAAATTTTATCCAGACTGCATTCAATCCCATCACAACAGTTGGCGGATCACAACCAGCTATCACACGAACCCCAACAACATCGGTCATCACATCCCACGTTCCCACTTCCTCATCATATGAATATATTGGTGGTGGTGCACCTTCTTTAGTTCATCCAATGCTTGGGGCAGATACAATTCATCAATATCAAGGTCCACAACAAGACCTCATCAAGGAAATTCAAGACATGAAGAATATCATCAAAAACATGAAAGAAAACACTAATAAAAGGAAAGCTTACTCATTCGAAGAGTTTTGCCCTTGTCCTTATGACCCATCTATATCAGTTGCACCGTATCCCTCGGGATTTGAGATCCTTAAATTCACCAAGTATGAAGGCAAAGGAGACCCCCGCGACCATGTCCGCGAATTCCACATCTTATGCCAAGAAGTCTCCTATAGTGACCTTTATCTTTGCAGACTCTTTCCCAAGAGTCTCACGGGAGATGCCCTGGCATGGTTCTCATCTTTACCACGAGGTTCCATTGTCTCTTTTCCAAACTTGGCAGAAAAATTTGTGGCCCACTATGCATACAACATGGGTAATGATGTTTCTATGATGGACCTATGTAATACAAAACAAAGGCCTGGAGAAACCTTCGCCAATTTCCTACAAAGATGGCGACATCTTATCAAAAAATTCCAGTGGGACATGCCAGAACAACATCAAATTGAACTATTTCAAAAGAACTTGGTGCCTGAACTTTCAAGACCTTTAATATCTCAATGTATCAAATCCTTCCAAAAATTGACCGATAAGGGCCTCGCCCTCGAACGTGTTTTGTTGGAGGAAGGAACCTTGAAACATTACCAGAATTCATCACAAAGTTCTTCCTCTTATCATAATGACAAGCCAAAATTCTGGGCTAAAAATAAAAACATGGTCAATGATGGTGTAACTGATGTGAAGCGGGTCCAAACCATGGCCACTCCCCCAAAATCCACCACCAATATTCATCAATTCAACAATCAAAATAATTCAAATCAATCTCAAAAACCTCACAACAATGTCTCAATCCAAGGACGACCACCCCGATCGAATAACAGGACTCCAAGAGATTTCACTCCTCTTGCTGAGCCTATTGAAGTGGTGTTTCAAAAACTTGTCCAAGTAGGTATAGTAGTTTTTCCAATCACTCGCCCGTTTGATCCCAATCAACCTAAACCAAGATGGTATAATGAAAATGAGTATTGTGAATACAATCATATCAAGGGACATGATACACGAAAGTGTATGAAACTGAAGATCTACATACAAGATCTCATTGATAGAGGTGAGAATGAGGTAGCAAATGCAAAACCTGGTAATAACAATGACAAACTCAAAATGTACCAAGAACCCTTCCCAAAGCATGATAAAGGAAAAGGCTCATCATCTAACGTAATGGATTATGACTATGCTAATCACGTAACCGGTTTTGATTTTTTAGTAAGTCGCATTGAACCTGCAGACAATCATGTCAATGTCATAACCATCCAAGGAGTTAATCCTCCTTCTTCCCAAAGTAGACCAAACCCGGCTAGAATAGTCATTCAAGGTGCCATGCCTTCCACCTCCCATTTCCAGAATGACTATAATGCAACTACATGCCGAGGAAGAGTCACCATCCAAGGAGTTCATCCCCCACCAAACCCTCCACCCATGTCTTCCACCTGCCGATATGACCTCCTTGATCAACTTGGGAAGACACCTGTGCAGATCTCCATTTCGGAACTTCTCAAGACTTCTCCAGTCCATAAAGAAATTTTGGAACAAGCCCTTCTCCAATCACGCGTTCCTGATAACATCAATGCCACCCAATTTCAAACCCTCATTGGAAACCTTGTTGCCCAGCAACACATTGTATTTAACTCCAAAGATGCTCCCGCAGATGAGGACCATAACAAACCTTTGCACATCGAAGCTCTCATCCACAAGCACAAGGTCAAATGAATCTTGATAGATGGTGGATCCGGGCTTAATCTATGTACATACAAATTGATAAAACAATTGGGACTTTCTGAGGATCTGATAGACATATCAGGAAGGATCACAATAAAGGCATATGATGATGCAGAAAGAATTTCAAAGGGCGTGATCACCTTACCTCTTCAAGTGGGCCCCATTACAATTGAAACCCCTTGCCAAGTACTAGATCTTGATCTCCCCTACAACATTCTCCTCGGGAGGCCATGGATTCATTCCTTGCAAGCCGTACCCTCCACCTATCACCAATGCACCAAATTTCCCTATAATGGAAGAGTGATCACTATCAAAGGTGATCCCCAACCTTTTCAATATTGCAAACTATTAGAGGGAAACATCTGTATCATTGCCCACTAAATAGACCTTCGCCAACGCTTCCATCTGACACATCAAATGTTGCCTCCACATCATCCCAACCAAATAATCAAATCAAGATCTTGGATAATGGCTGTGGAGAATACAAATTGGAGGACGTCTTATTAATAGGAAACCTCCCTCTCTCTCCTAAGTCATTTGGCAAACCAAAAGAGCTAAAAAAGGACCCAAAACTAGTCATGCAATGCCAAAGCACCACCTTCCAGCAATGGGGCCCACTTGATAATGAGAACCTTGAAGCAGATATCTCTTCATGGCTATACTGGGAAGAGGACGATGATCCAACAAGAATATCCAAAGAAATGTATCCAAAAGAATTTGCCATAGTTGAAAAAATGGGTTACAAAGGACACGGTCTGGGACCAGAGGAAAAAGGAAGAAAAACACCCATAAATCCTATCTCCTATAGATACAACAGAGGCTTAGGGTACACCCCGATGCCTAAGATTACTATTCCTGGTGCCCCTTCTAGTCCTTCTTTGGATATCGAAAGCACTGACGAAGAGGAATTCCATGAAATGCCTTATGAATATGAGAAAGATACCTTCTTCGATGCTTACATTAATACCATCACCCCCGTAACCCCTCCCACTTCACATGAGCTACATCTTGTCCATCCTAAACTCATTGACTGGGGCCAACAAGGCAAACCCAATTTAGATATTTGCGTCAATGATAATGCTCTCATTGCTCTCCTAACAACGCAAAATATGGAAGATGGTAATAGAATTGAGGGTATTCAACTACACGAAAAGGGATATTTTGGTAGTCAAGTCAATACCCTTATCCACAAAAAAGATAATAAAAGAAAAAGATATGATTTCCTAGGTGAAAACCTCCTTGAGGCGCCTTTGGATGAACAAGAAATAAAAACAAAGGGCATATCTGAAAGTAAAAACCTGGAAAAGGCACTTGATGATGAGGGATTTGACCTCCCTACCATTGGTTATCTTCCACAGGACAAATCAAATTTGTTGATAGAAGAAACAGACAGCATCAACATGGGCACTGAAGTCATTCCAAAAAATGTGCTCATTGCCAAATCCCTCATCGAAATCGAGAAACAAGACTTCATCAACTTCCTTACAGAGGTTAAAATCAATTTCGCATGGTCCTATTCCGATATGCCAGGGTTGGATCCTGCCTTGGTGGTTCACATTCTTGCCGTCCGCCCAGATGCAAAACCTGTAAAACAAAAACTCCGCAAAATGCACCCGCATATTGCTCTCTTGGTCAAGGCAGAACTTCAAAAGTTGTTAGACGCAGAATTTATCAAACCCATAGACTACGCTGAATGGGTCTCCAACATCGTGCCTGTCGGCAAACCTACTGGGGGCATCCGCATTTGCATAGATTTTCGAGATCTAAATATAGCTTGTCCTAAAGATGATTTCCCGCTTCCAAACATAGATATGATTGTGGATCTTACAGCAGGACATGAAATGCTATCGCTAATGGATGGGTTTTCTGGATACAACCAAATCAGGATAGCAGATGAGGATCAACATAAAACCGCATTCACAACACCATGGGGTACTTTTAGTTACCGGGTCATGCCTTTTGGCCTTAAAAATGCTGGAGCTACATATCAATGGGCAATGACAACAATTTTTCATGACCTCTTGCACAAAATTATGGAGGACTATGTGGATGATCTGCTAGGCAAATCCAAGACAAGACAAGAGCACATCCCTATTCTAAAACAGATCTTCGAAAGATTGGAAAAATACAAGCTGCGCCTAAATCCTAAAAAGTGTGTGTTTGGCGTCACATCAGGAAAACTACTAGGATTCATTGTTTCCCGCAAAGGCATTGAGGTTGGTCCCACAAAAGTAAAAGCTATTATGGAAATGCCTCTGCCAAAAACTCTCAAACAACTACGCAGTCTCCAGGGAAAACTCCAGTCTGTCAAGCGTTTCATTTCACAGCTAGCTGACAAGTGCCATCCATTTGCACATTTGTTACGAAAAGACACAAAATTCAAATGGGATTGCCTCTGTCAAAAGGCCTTTGAAAAATTAAAAGAATATCTAGCATCACCTCCAGTTCTGATGCCACCTACCCCTGGAAAACCCCTCATTTTATACATATGTGCTACTACAGTGGCATTGGGGGCATTGCTGGCACAAACAGATGATCAAGGGAAGGAACACGCCATTTACTACATTAGTCGGACGTTAGTAGGATATGAACTCAACTACACCCCCATTGAAAGAGCATGTTTGGCATTAGTATTCAGCACACAAAAACTACGACACTATATGCTAAACAACAAGACAAAATTAATTGCTAAAATTGATCCACTTAAATATCTCCTGTCAAAAGCTGCTCTCATTGGCAGAACGGCTAAATGGGTCATGCTCTTAAGCGAGTTTGACATTGAATATGTGGACAGAAAGGCAATCAAGGGACAAGTCATTGCAGATCAACTGGCTAAAGCTCCACTTCTAGGCGACCATCCTCTTCTCACAGAATTACCAGATGAGTTCATTATGACTGTTACCACATCCTCCACATGGAAATTGTATTTTGATGGCTCCTACACTCAAAATGGATCGGGGGCAGGAATATTATTGGTCACACCTCAAGGAGATGGCATCCCCAAATCATACAAGATAGCCTTTGCATGTACTAATAACATAGCAGAATACGAGGCCCTCATCATAGGTTTACGCTTGGCTATCCATTGGAAAATAAAGGAATTACAAGTCTATGGCGATTCCCAGCTCATCATAAAACAAGTCAATGATGAATACCAGACAAAAGATGATAAACTCCTTCCCTACCGTACCATGGTTGAAGATCTTAAGCAACATTTCATGGCAATCAAGTTTGATCAAATCCCACGAACAAACAATAGGGTTGCAGATGCAATGGCCACTATTGGCTCCCTCCTTCAAATGCCAGCACATAGTCAAAAGTGCGAGTTCTTGGTCGAGCAATTGTTTATACCGGCATATGACCTACCAAAATCTGAAATGGTGTGTGTTCTCATTGGTCCAGAGTCCCCTTGGTACCAAGAAACCTTCTCTTTCCTCAAAGACAACACCATTCCCCCACATCTCACCAAAACCCAACAACAAACTTTCATCCGTCGATGTGCCCGTTACACCATCCTTGCAGACACCTTGTTCAGAAGGCATTTTGATGGTTCCCTCCTAAGGTGTTTAGATAAACAAGAAGCTGAATGGGCATTACGCGAAGTACATGAGGGCATCTGTGGGGCACACTCAAGTGGACTCACATTGGCTAAATAACTTTTGAGAACAGGATACTATTGGCCTAAAATGGAAGAAGATGCATACAATTATGTGAAGAAATGCATCCCTTGCCAGCAACATGGTGACAAGATTCATGCACCGTCACAAGAATTGCAGCCATTTATTACACCATGGCCCTTCTCGCAGTGGGGGCTCGATCTCATTGGGAAAATCCACCCTTCATCTTCCAACAGACATAAATTCATTATCACTGCCACCGAATACTTCACCAAGTGGGTAGAGGCTATCCCTCTTACTTTCACCACCGACAAGCAAATATCCAAATTCATCTTGAATTACCTAATCTGCCGATATGGCATCCCAAAAGTTATCATCACAGATAATGGTAAACAGTTTAAAAACCAGGATGTCAAAGAACTCTGCCAAAAATTCAACATCCAACACCGCTTCTCCACTCCATATTATCCCCAAGGCAATGGCCAAGCTGAGGCTTCTAATAAAACCCTAATAAAAATCCTCAAAAAGACAGTCAAAGAAGCGGGTCGTGATTGGCACCTCCAAATCCATCCTGCATTGTGGGCCTACCGCACCTCCATCCGCACCCCCACAGGCGCCACTCCTTATTCCCTAGTATTTGGTTCTGAAGCTATCCTTCCCCTTGAGATTGAGATCCCCTCTCTAAGGGAATCGCTGCAAAACATCCTACCAGAGGAAGAATACAGAATTGCCCGCTTACAAGAGTTAGAATTGTTAGATGAAAGGTGCCTCAAGGCCTTGAATCATCTCCGGGTATATCAAAACCGTCTACGCATGAGTTATCATAAAAAAGTCAAAACCCGAGAATTCCAAGTTGGTGATCTTGTCCTCATGGAGAATCAGAAAAATCTACAAGAACAAGAAAAGAAAGGCAAGTTCAAGCCTAACTGGCTTGGACCATATGTAATCACAGCGAAATATGGATCAGGAGCTTATCAGTTGGCTACTCCTGAAGGCGATCCTTTGGATGATCCAATGAATATCATGCACCTCAAAAGGTTTTATGCTTAGTCCTCAGAAAGTCTTAAATTGTCAAAAAAATAAAATAAAATTAAAAATTAACAAAAAAAAAAAAAAAAGAGAAAATCAGAAAAAAAAAAAGAAAGAAAAACAATTTGTGGCGCTATGGGCAAGTATCTTGGTGAAAACCTCTACGCGGGTGCCAAGGTAAATAACCGGATCCACTGTCTATCAGGTCGATACTACAAATCATTTGCCATCTAGCCCACCCATGCACAACATTCCTTCTTTTCTGCCTCCCAATAAAACATGCGTATGATGATGAGTCTTCGCCTAAGTCATGAACAAGACATGTCCCAGTGAAACTGAGCTTTCATGCCTCTGTATAAGCTTCAAGAAGTCTTGAGAAACAATCCCAAGTCCATCCTAGTTCTACTCTTGGCAAGAGGTATCATTTGGTTGCAAGGAAGAGACTTGTTAGATTTTTTTATTTTTTATTTTTTCTTCATATAGGCTTGCATCTTTTGCTCTACAAATGCCACTATTTATGACTACCTGGGTCCTTCCATATCCAGGTATGTTATGATAGGTGCATACTGGGGCATATTTCATAGTATGGCATGTTTTGGATCCTTCTTGTATAAACCGGCGACCTGGTACTAGTGTTTATCAACACTTACCTTCTCGTATACAAGAGGTATCGGTGTGTCTGAGGGTTTCCTTGCACAAACCCACAACTTTGTATTAGTGTTTCTTAACACTTACATCGTTGTGTGCAAGAAATTCCTGTTTGTCTACAGAGTCAGTCCACGCCCCGGGTTTCTCATGGCATCCTGATTTCTATAAGCAGTGGTGCAAGTCACTCAGGGCAACATCAAACTAGGTTGGCTCTCCACATTTGTTGTGCACAAAATCTCACCATCATTCCATCAAATCCTAAACTCAATAATCTCATGGAGTTCTCAATTGCCCCCATTTTCCTCCATGGTCCCGCATCTCTTATTCTTCTTTCCAAATACTTCATGACTACTTCATATATCTTCCTCATTTGTTCCTTCCACCCTAATTTTCTTCCTCCAATTTTATTTTATTTTTTCTTTTCCTCACATAATCAATTCTGATTCTAATCATGTCTTATATAGGATGAATCCTTCCTGAAACCAGACATTGTGATCTGATCATGTCTTATACAGGATGAATCCTTCCTGAAACCAGACGTTGTGATCTGATCATGTCTTATACAAGATGAATCCTTCCTGAAACCAGACGAGCTGATCATGTCTTATACAGGATGAATCCTTCCTGAAACCAGATGCTCTGATCATGTCTTATACAGGATGAATCCTTCCTAAAACCAGACATTCATTGTGATTGATCATGTCTTATACAGGATGAATCCTTCCTGAAACCAGACGTTGTGATCAATCATGTCTTATACAGGATGAATCCTTCCTGAAACCAGACGCTCTTATCATGTCTTATACAGGATGAATCCTTTCTGAAACCAGACGTTGTAATCAATCATGTCTTATACAGGATGAATCCTTCCTGAAACCAGACACTTTGATCATCTTTGTCTTATACAGGATGAATTCATCTTGAAACCAGACTGAATCTAGATCTTATCAATCGAATCAAATCAAATCTATCGGGATATCAATTTCGCAAAACTCCAAAGATCAAATACCTCAATTGATCTCCCGAGGGGGCATCACCATACCGTAATTTATAAATCAAGAGCCGGGGCATCCTATCAAACCAATATCAACATCAAAACAAGATTATTCTTTGAATCAATGCGTCATCACACCTCGCTTCAAAGAGCGGCAAAATGTAGACACTTAAAAATAATTATTTTAATTATTTTTTAATTCCTCACATAATTAATTAATTAATTATGTTAATTAAAATTCTTCTCAATATTAATTAAATATAATTAATATTGTCACTATAGCATATGATTGATTTATTTAATAAATGAATCCCTTTCTTTATTCTTCTAAAAAATCAAATCCTCACAAATCTTCCTCTTAGCTAATTAATTTCAATTAATTAGTTAACCTACATGATTCCTACAAATCATCTTCTTAATTCATCATTAACCTAATAAATTCTTCTAGAAACTCCCTAAACTCACTTAACATTATTCTTTTAGTCAAATTCTCCTACAAATATAAATCCCACCTAACATTTCCTCTAATTCCCCTCCTAATGAGTCGTTAATGGCTAATCATCATGATTAGCCACAAAGTCAACTCTTTGTCCTTTCATCCAACCACTAGCTTTAAATGCTCTTTTTCTAGATGAATGTAAGATTTTCGAAATCTTACATTCCTCTAGGCATTTCCATCTCCCAAGGAATTTTTAATTCCTTTTTATTCTTCTAATCCCCATAATATCCATTTTTGGAAAATTTTTAATTCCTCCAATGCATCTTGTAGAGTGTGGAGATATGAAATGCCTTTAAGGCATATTTCTTGGTCTCCACACCCTCTCTTGGACCTTGTGTGACCTCACAAGTAAATCTTAGCCCTTCATCTCGAATTCATCCTAGTCATCCGTTTTCCTCTCCTCTTCCTATAAAATAGGGTTCCATCCCTTCATTCAAATCATCTTGAAATTCAGTAAGCTTATGCTGCCCTTTTAAGCCCAGGAAGTCATCTTGGCAACTTGATCATCTCATCCTTATCATTTGTGCACAATATTGGAGAGCCATCCACATCCAGCAATCAAAGGAGGACATCAAGTGGAGCATTATCAAGGGGCGCCTTCACTTCATCAAGCTCAATCTGAAGGAGAAGGTAAAATAGCAAAGTGAAATGATCTTTTTATGATATTTTAGCATTCTGCATGTTTATTTCATTATGTTTTGATCAATTTACCTTTCAAATCTATTTTTCCCTCTTCAGGATGCATACCATAAACAACTTCAAAAGGGCTTTTACCTGTAGACCGGTTGACACTATCATTGTAGGCATATTCTGCTTGATGAATGAGCTGATCCCAACTCTGTCCATATTCCTTTGTCAAACACCTAAGTAGGTTTCCAAGAGACCTGTTCACAACCTCAATTTGTCCATCAGTTTGTGGATGATAAGCTGAATCAAAAGAGAGATTAGTACCCAGTCTCTTCCACAATGTTTTCCAGAAATGACCAAGAAATTTCACATCTCTATCTGAAACAATGCTAGTAGGCAAACCATGTATTCTAGCAACTTCTTTGAAAAATAGGTAAGCAATATGACTTGCATCATGTGTTGTCTTACAAGGAATAAAATGAGCCATATTGCTAAATCTGTCAACTACTACAAAGATGCTATCAAATCCTGCTTGAGTTCTAGGTAATCCTACCACAAAATCCATACTAATGCAATCCCAAGGCCTATGTGGAATGGGAAGAGGCTGATATAAACCAGCATTGGAGGAATTACCTTTTGCTTTCTAACATACCAAACACTACTCGACATACCTTCTGATGTCTCTCTGCATCTTGGGCCAATAGTAGAATCTTTGAACCAACTCCAAGGTCTTGTTGAGACCAAAATGTCCACTTAAACACCCATTGTGCTTCTCCTGAATGAGGTTCTCCCTCATAGAACCTTTTGGAACACATAATTGTCCACCCTTGAATAACAAACCATCCTACAAAGTGAAGTCAGCATATGCACCATGGAAATGATTCTCAAAATCTTAACAAACTTTATAAGCTTCAACAAAATCATCATCAGTAGGATACATATCTTTAAAACTATCAATACCAATGCTTTGTACTTGAATCTCATGAACAGTTAACAACCTCCTACTCAAAGCATCTGCTATTTTATTCAACTAACCCTTCTTATGCTTAAGATTAAAAGTGTAAGCTTGCAAGTACTCTACCCATTTAACATGCCTATGATTCAGTTTATCCTATGAGTTCAAGAAACTTAATGCTTGATTATCTGTGTATACAACAAACGCTTTAGGAAGAAGATAGTGTCTCCATTTCCTAAGTGCCTAGACTAGTGCATAAAGTTCTAAATCATAGGAAGAATAATTTTTCTTGGCATCATTTAACTTCTCACTAAAGAATGCAACTGGTCTATTGTCTTGACTTAAAACAACTCCTACAGCAATATTGCTAGCATCACATTCAATAGTAAAAAGTTTATCAAAACTAGGTAAAATGAGCATTGGTTGAGAAGCTACTTTATTTTTCAATAATTCAAACCCCTTATTGGCTGCATCTGTCCACTAAAACTTTACCTCTACACCCCCTTTGATTGTGTCTAACATAGGGGCACAAATCTCACTGAATCCTCTGATGAATTTCCTGTAAAATTGTGCTAAACCATGAAAGCTTCTGACATCACTAGCTGTTTTAGGAGTTGGCCAACTGGTTATTGCTGCAACTTTAGATTGATCCATTTTCAAATTGCCTCCTAATACAACAAAACTAAGATAGACCAATTATTGCTTCAAGAAATCACACTTTTCAAGATTAATGGTTAGTTGTTCATCAGATAACTTTCTCAAAACATTAGCTAAATGCTTCAAATACTCTTCCTTAGTTTTACTGAAAATAAGAATATCATCTAAATACACAACAACAAACTTGCCAATGAAATCATGTAAAACTTCATTCATGAGTCTCATGAATGTGTTGGGAGCCTTAGAGAGTCCAAATGGCATAACAAGCCACTCATAGAGACCCTCATTCATTTTGAAAGTTGTCTTCCATTCATCACCCTCCTTGATTCTTATCTGATGGTGACCACTCTTCAAGTCAATATTACTAAAATATTGTGCACCCCCGAAGCAATCCATCAACTCCTCTATCCTCGGTATGGGAAATTTGTATCTAATGGTGATCTTGTTTATGGCTCTAGAATCTGTGCAAAGTCTCCATGTTCCACCCTTCTTAGGTGCCAACATTGTAGGTACTGCACAAGGACTAATGCTCTTCCTAATTAGCCCTTGGTCTAAGAGTTCTTGTATTTGTCTTGCTACTTCTTCATTTTGTTCAGGGGTCATCTTATAGGCTGCCTTGTTGGGTAAAGAGGCTCCAAGTATGAAATCAATCTAATGGCTAATGGCTCTAGGAGGTGGTAAGGCTATAGGTGTACCATCACTGATTATTGCCTTGAAGTTATCAAGGATCTGCTGCACTTCATATGGTATCTCAACTTTCTTTGCTATCTTTTCTTCCTTGGGTTTCACTATGAGTGCAAATCCCACTCCACCTTCTTCAAGTGTACTTATAAAATCTTTCTCATTCACAATTAAAACATTCTATTTTGCTGACTTGTTGTCCTCTTTCTCATCATTTATGGACTGAATTTTGTATGTAACTCCATTCTTCTAAAACGAGTAGGAGTTCTTTTCTCCATTGTGGATGGCTTTCCTATCAAATTGCCAAGGTCTACCAAGAAGTAGATGGCAAGCATCCATTGGAAGAATGTCACATAGGATCTTACCTTGATACCCTCCTATGGTGAATTCTACCCATGTTTGTTCATTTACAAGGACATGCTGCTCCCTATTCAACCATGTGACTCTATAGGGATGTGTGTGTGGGATTCTCTCAAGTTTGAGTTTACCAACTGCTTCTTCTGAGATTATGTTATCTATGGATCCAAAATCTATGACCACCCTGCATACCTTTCCCATGATTTTGCACTTAATTCTGAACAATGACCTTCTTTGAGTAGGTTCCTCCTTGATTGGTTCTTTTATCAAGACTCTTCTCATCATCAGAATTTCCCCATCTTCTAATGCTAAGCTCACTTCATGAGCCTTACTACTTGTTGCATTTTCTTGCACATAATTCACTCTTCTTTCACCCCCCTATGATGAGGTGGGTTTCTCTGAACATCTATAGGCAGGGTGCCCCAACTTCTAACAGTTGTAGCATTTCATGGTGGAGAAGTAGGACCCCCTTCCTGGTCCACTAGATCTACCTCTACTTGGGTTGCTAGATCCCCATCCTCTATATTTTCTCTTGCTATATGAATCCCCACTTTCTCAATGAGTTTGGATTCTCCTTGGGATCTTTGATCTCCTCTTCCACCAGAACTTCCTCTATGGCCTCTACCATCTCTACCCCTGCCTCTTCCTCTATTGCTTTGTTCTTGCTTTCTCCTCCTTTTCTCTTCCACTTTAAGTGCTAGTTAATAACACTTGTGTACTGTTTGTGGACATAACAAACTCATCTCTTCCTATATATTCCATCTTAATCCATTCAAATACCTTGCCACCTTTATACTCTCATCCTCTACTACCTTAGATCTCATGCACAGTTTTTGAAACTCCTCATTGTAGCTACTGACATCTAAGTCTTTTTGTCTCAAATTTTGTCTTTTCCTATGAAGTTGGACCTCATAGTCCTCCGGAAGATAGGTTTCTTTTATTTTGGCTACCATTGCTTTCCAGGTGGCTATTGGTTGCTTACCTTCTTTCACCCTTTCCTCTTGGATGAACTTCCACCAAGTTAAGGCTACCCCTCTCAACCTTGATTTTGCTACCTTAACCTTTTGTACTTCAGTTATTCCATCACATTCAAAATGGTTTTATAGGCCTTTAATCCATTCTATAAGAGAATCTGGATCCATCTTTCCACTAAAAAGAGCCACTCCCTCTAAGTTTTTGCCACTCATATCTCTCAAAGCCTTCAAGAATGGTTCTTGCTTAATAATAGGGTCAGGTATGGGAACCTCATCTTCTATTGCCACCATTTTGCCCTGTTCTCCAACCTTATCATGGACTTTTTCAGTTTTGACTTCTACTTCAGCTAATTTCATTGCTAGTTGCTCCAACCTCTCTCTGAGTGATCTATTTTCTTCTTCTTGGTCTTCAACCTTCTTGGCTAACTCAGCATTAGTCACCATATTGTCTTCCAATGATCCTTTTCTCCTAAATCTTTTGATGGCTCTGATACCAATATGATAGGGAGCTTGCTAGAGAAGTACTCAACAAGGTGAATTAGGTCTTATGGTTCAATTGGTTTCCAAAAGACTTGTTTGTGACTGTCATATATATTTGCAAATCAATTTGAAGTTTTAATGCTAAGCATCTCTTGCACAGCTTCCCAAACAAACTCCCTTTTTGAGTGAGCTCATTCCCTTACTCATCCACTATTGATTATGTCCAACCATTACATTCTTTCCAACACATTCCTCTATCCTTTGGGAATTATTTTGACTATTCTCTAACATTACAAGCTCCTCCAAATGGTTTAGGAAACTAGGTAAAGGTTTTGTTCAAAAGCTTGTTTCATTTTGCTGTTTGTGACTTCCTAGATTCACTTGCTCAAACCCAACTTCCTAGGTCTTAAACACAACATTGCTTCACAAGGATGTCACAGAGGTTACTTAAGGTTTCTTCACTATTTTTTACTATCCTTCAAATATCTCTCCAAAACCAACGAGGTCAAGATAACCGGGTTCCTTGTTTTGTGTGTGTGAGGCCTAAAAATCTCTACTAGCCCGTGGAGGGCTAATTGGATGAAAATTGCTTGTAGGAGGCAATGATGCTTTACCCCACCATGGAAGTTGACTTGGGACATTCAAAAAACCTCCAAACTAATTGATTTTCATGGTTTAGACCACTGTCAATGCAAAATGAGGACTGTCCACCTTTTATGGCACCTTTGTAGGGTTTCAAGAGGGTTTTCAAGCTTGTAATGTTAGAAACACAACTCCTTCACAAGCCAAGGCTCTAGACTGACTGATAGACCCTGCCACACCTTGGAGATAATTGTTCAAACAATTACCACTTGTCATTTTTCCAAACACTTGGCATACTAGCTATAGAAGGTGACAAAAACAGTCATTTTCACTGTTTTCCACTGTCTTTGCTGCATAACAGAGGGTTAGGACTTCCAAAATTCCTGCACCATAGCATGAATAAACCTTAAAATAAAAAGTTAACTCTACATTGAACAAATATGTCTAAGTCTCCATGCTTGAAAAGTCTCAAAGACAATTTAGAAGCCAAAAACCACTTTATTTCCCAAAACAGGGAATTCGTTGTCCTTCACAAACAGTGACAATTTACAATGCAAAAAGAGTAAAGTTTGGAGCTCTGATTCTTTCAAAATGCTTCTAGGATAGGTGCAGACCTGTGTCCATGTTTTGTTTCAACATTTGATGCTTAGAACCCAAATTTTGAGCCTTAAGGAAGAATATTAGCCAAGTTAGACAACTTGCCTAATAGGTGCTTAAATTTCCCTTCCAAACACAACTCTAGCACAAAAATGAACATATATACACTATATACATGCATACCATCTTGACCAAGTCCATTTTGTGGGATCCCAAGCCTAGATTAGTCAAGTTGCTGCATTTTGAAACCCCAAACCCTTGACAGGGCAGTGAACACACCCAAAATGAAAAAATTTTGTTTAACCAACTTGCAAATGGAAAACCAATATAATGATCACTTAGAGAGAATTGGGAAACCAATATGAGCACTTCCCAAAAGGTACAGTATGGACCAAATGTGCTATAGTATGGACTGCTGCTCTAAAAGAGAGGAAAACACATTAAAAGCCAGAATTTCATCTTTTTCATATTAGGAAAACTTAGTCAATACAATCATCAACCTTTTTCAAGGAAAAGGGAGGAAATTTTATATTATTTTAGGTTAGTTATCAATCCCAGTATGGACATGAGGCTTCCACAACTTCATTGTACTAGAAAAGTCCAAAAATGACAACTTTTACAAGCCCAAATGACAATATTTTTTGCTCCAAAAGACATTTTTGACAACCTAACCTGATCAAATTATCTAAACACCTAAGAAATGCTTAAAAACACTTATAAAACATGTTTCAATGCTTTGGAAATCATTTCTAGACCTTTTAGGCAATTTTACATATTTTTGCCCTTTTTGGCCTAGAAACCCAAAATTGTCAACTCAAATCCTGAAAGGCAAAAATTGACCTCTTGAGCACAAAATGAGATCAAAACCACTTGAAAAGACACACAACAACCTAAAACAACATTGTAAACCTAACACAAGACATTACAAACATGAAAACATAAAATACTAAAAAAGGAGAGTTTTTACTCAACTAGGTGCTCTTGCACCAAAGCCCCTACCGGTTGCTCAAACCATACCAGTTTAACCTTCACTCCCTCAGTCACTATCCTCTTCTACTATTTTCACTTTGACTGATCTAACTCTCTCATGCAGTACTTAATCACTTTGTAGTAGCTCTACCTTATTCTATTTAGCGGCAACCTTCAATGATTTTGACTTCCTTATTTATAACTCAGTTTTCCCGCCAAAAAGCTAATTCAAATTACGAGAAGTTAGGGTTTCCACATCAACCTTGAGGTAAACTAAATCTAATCAAAGTTATCTAATTTGATCTCCAAGACAGTTGTCTTCTTATCACCGTCATTGTCATGCTTTCTTTATCATGCCTTCTATCTTTGACAATCTGCTTTTTACCCTATCTGCTGATTTATTGGTCAATCACCAAGATTGGTCTTGTGGTTTCCTTCATTTGCCTTTATCTCCTCAATCACTCTACGCTGGATCTTTGTTTTCCTCTAGACCTTGAGCCACAAGCCTCTACAATGACTCTGCAACACATCTCATGAATTACAGGAGCTACTATTAATGTCAACCAACTCTGCAACTACCTCATCGGTGCACATTCCATCTACTGTTGCTTGCAAGTCCGCCACCTAGACTCCATGTGGCATCCATGTCGACTAACTACAACCTTGGATCTTTGTGTCAGTTTAAATAGGATCACTGACCAAACACTCAACTGGTTCTTCTTTTCTGTCGGTTTACTAACCTTTCCAGTATCTCACACTTTACCAGGAAAACTCCTCATGTTTTCTCTTTGCTAAACTACCAGTGGAATACGTAAACCGATAGCCAAACATGTCTATCCCTAGCATGCTCATTCTCATCAAGTGAGAATTATTTTGCATCTGTACCTTTTCCATATTACCAGTGGACATACATACTGGTAAACACTCTTGATGACACCATGTCATCGACCTTCAATAGACTCCATCTTCAATCTAGTCATTTTCCTTTGTCAGAATTTTCTCAGCCTTGTCATCTCCCTGATCAGCTCGGACCATATCTCAACTATTTTGTCAAAGTGACAAAATCATCACTCTTCATCTGTATCGGCAACACAACATGCCTTCTTTGTTGGTCCAGTGCATATCCCTAATCTTATGCACTTCAGGCATTCCTTTGATTCATCGATAGATTCGGTGTAAGCCTCCAAACACCTTCCTTTACCTCTTCTTCCTTATCTCATAGAACTATGATGCATGTTGTGCTTAATAGGAGATAGGTTCCATTTACCAATGGTAGTGATTTCTTATCATCTGCATCCTGCAATGCACTCATTATAGCTTCCCTGTTTATGTAGCATATCATCAAACATGCACATGTGATTTGTTGTGGGCACATTCATTGTAAGTCATCTCTTCACATGGTGACTGCATCTCTATCTGGTGGGAGTCCTATTGTTCTGCAACCACATAGCATACTGGTGACCTATTCATCCTTCTCATCTGGTGTTGATGTGATTTGGGTAACATTCTTCCTCTTCATCATAAATAACATCCAAGCATCTTGCTCATTGTCAACACTTCACTTACCAGTTGACATACTCTCCTTACCGACGATACACTGTATCGGTAACCTTACCATTTCATTCACACAAGTCAGGCACTAACTTATGTACTGGTGACTTCAGTGATCATTCATCTAAATGACATTCTCTTCCTTACCTTACCGATGTTCTACAACACAAGGTGATATCAAGGAAATCTCATCTTATACTCCTGCATGGCAATGTCACACAAACATCTCTTATATCGGTAGTCATCCCATACCAGTTGACATCAATGACAACACAATGCCAACAACCCCCCCCCTTTGGCATTGATGTCAGCTCATGTAGTATTTGGCATACTACATAGTCTTTCTCCCCCCTTTGTATGATCCAATGGATTCCCACTCATGTATTATGTGGTATACTATAGAATCTTTCTCCCCCTTTGACAACAATGCCAAAGGGAACTATCAGGATATCAGTCCTCCTTGTATTTACCGATGACTGACAAAATTATTTCTTCCCCTTTACCTTTATTGGATGCATCTCCTCCTTTGATACCACTTGTTATATTTTCTCGTCACGACACTTGAGATGGAGGACTAAACCATGAACTGACACCAATTGAGTATGCAAATTTGATAACATTTGTTAAAACCCTCAACTGCAGAAGGATGTGTCAGTAAATGCTACTCACCTACCGGTCAAACTACATCACCTCCCATTTGATTCCAAATTTCTTTAGAATCAAATGTGATTGTACTATGAATACAACCAACCATTGATGTCAAGTGGTATGGGATGACTACTGGTAGAAGAGATATTTGTGTAACACTGTCATGCAGGAGTACAGGATGAGATATCCTTGATATCACCTTGTGTTGTAGAACACTAGTAAGGTAAGGAAGAGAATGTCATTCAGAGGAATGATCAATAAAGTCACCTATACACAAGTTAGTGCCTGACTTGTGTGAATGAAATGGTAAGGTTACCGGTAGAGTGTATCATCGGTAAGGAGAGTATGACAACTAGTAAGTGAAGTGTTGACAATGAGCAAGATGCTTAAATGTTGTTCATGATGAAAAGGCAGAATGTTACCCAAACCACATCAACACTGGAGGAGAAGGATGAACAGGTCACCAATATGCTCTTTGGTTGCAAAAAAATAGGACTCCCACCGGATAGAGATGTAGTCACCATGTGACGAGAGGACTGACAATGAATGTGCCCACACCAGATCACATGTGTATGTTTGATGATATGTTGCACAAACAGGGAAGCTACATGAGTGCATTGTAGGATGCAGATGACAAGGAATCACTACCACTAGTAAGTGGATGTTATCTCCTATTATGCATAGTGTGCATCACATTTCTATGAGATAAAGAAGAAGAGGTAAAGGTAGGTGTTTGGAGGCTCACACTGGATCTATCAGTGAATCAAAGGAATGTCTCAAGTGCATAAGATCAAGGATATGCACTGGACTGATAGAGAAGGCATGTTGTGTTGTCGGTACAGATGAAGAGTGATGAGTTTGTCACTTTGACAAACCGGTTGAGATATAGTGTGAGCTGATGAGGGAGAAGGCAAGGTTGAGTAGATTCTGACAGAGGAAAATGACTGGATTGAAGATGGAGTCTGTTGAAGGTCAATGACATGGTGTCATCAAGAGTGTTTACTGGTATGTAAGTCCACTGGTAATATGGACAAGGTGTAGATGTTGAAGACTTATCACTTGATGAGAATGAGCTTGCTATGGATAGACATGTCAGGTGACCAATTTAGGTATTCCACCAATAGTTCAACAAAGAGAAAACATGAGGAGTTTTACCGGTAAAGTGTGAGATACCGGCAAGGTTAGTAAACCGACAGAAAAGAAGAACTGGTTGAGTGTTTGGTCAATGATCCTATCTGAACTAACACAAAGATCCAAGTTGGTAGTTAGTCTACATGGATTCCACGTGGAGTCTAGGTGGTAGACTTGCATGTTGCGGTAGATGGAATGTGCACCGACAACGTAGTTGTAGAGTTGGTCGAGATTAATGGTAGATCCCATAATTCATGGGATGTGTTGCAGAGCTGTTGTAGATTTTTGCGGCTCGAGGTCTGGAGGACAACAAAGAGACAACTCATAGTGATTGAGGAGATCAAGGAAGATAAAGGAAACTGAAAGACCAGTCTTGGTGATTGACCAAGAAATCAGCTACCAGGGTAAAAAGGAGATTGCCAAAGATAGAAGGCATGATCAAGAAAGCACAAAAATGGTGGTGATGAGTAGATAGTTGTCTTGGAGATAAGATCAGATAAGATCTGATTGGATTTGGTTTTCCTTGAGGTTGATGAGAAAACCCTAACCACCCATGATTTGAAGTGGCTTTTGGCGATAAAACCGGGTTGTAAATAAGGAAGCCAAAATCATTGAAGGTTGCTGTTGAATAGAAGAAGATAGAGTTGTTGCGAAGTGATTAACTACTGCATGGGAGAGTTAGATCAGTCAAAGTGAAAATACCAAAAGAGGATAGTGACTGATGGAGTGAAGGTTAAATTGGTGATAGGGTTTAACAGAGGGTTAATCGGTATGGTTTAAGCAATCGGTATAGTAGCTATAGTGCTCTGAGGAGATAATCAGTAGGTTCTTTTACCGGTAGGAAGATAGTTGAGAGGACTGAAGAGAAGAGCGATGAGGAGGAGATCCTACAGAGAAGAAGAAGAGTAGAGATGAACTGGTAGAGTTTATCGGCATTACAACAGCAGATGAGAGTAGCAGAAGAGTGAACCGGTGCAACAGAGAAGGTGTCTCATCGGCAGAGTGAGGTATATAAAATGGTTACAAGATTCACTTGTAGCAGTATAACTAATTTTTTATTTGAATATGGTGTCCCTTTGTGTGAATATATTTATGTTTTGTCTCCTCACTAACCAGTAAGTCTGCATTGAGTTATAATCCTCCAATAGGTATGCTCACCTGAGGAAGATAAAGGGAAAAGTTGGAAACCACTGATTCACCCCCCTCTCAGTGGTGCATTATGTCTAACAATTGGTATTAGGCCTAGGTACCCTGTTTCTCAAGCTTTCTTTCACTTGGGTAGATTATAGCTTAAGGACACAATGGTCTATTTAGTGTCAATCCCCGCTCTAGTGTTTGATGGTTAAAACTATATTTTTTGGAGTTGTAGAATGAAAGTCTACTTGTCATCTCTAGGGTTTGATGTGTGAATGTCATTTGTTAATGGTCTCCCTACAAATGTTTGTCCTCCCATTGGCTCTAAAGAAGAAAGAAGGTGCATGTGCAATGAAGAAGCCATGAAGGTTATATTCAGTGGGCTCACCGATGATGTTCCCTCACAGGTGGATAAGTGCATATTAGCAAAGAGTCTATGGGATAGAATAAAGAAGCTTTATAGAAATGAACCCTGCACCACTGGATCAATTTGTGAGAGTGAGAAGAACAATGCAGCAGACACATGCACAAATGACAGAGGTAGATCAGATTGTTGCAATAGCAATGGTGATGAGGAGACTCATCTCTTCATGGTCCATGAGATAGATATTAAGTAACACATATCAAAAAGGGATAATGTAGATGAATCCCACCGATATGATGTGTTTGGAAGTGATGATGAAGAAGAAGGAGATAAGGTAGATAGATCTAGAAAACAAGATCTATTTGATAGTGAAGGTGAAAAAGAAGATGAAGAAGAAGTTGATCTTGAAGGAGAGCTTGTAAATGCACTTGAAGAACTTAGTAGAGTAAGAAAGGAATACAAGCTATTCAAGAATTTTTCCATAATGGAGCACAACCAGTTGGTAAAATGCCTTGAAGATTCTATGAAATGTATCTCAGAGTTGAAGAATCAAAAGAAGACACCAAGGGGTGTTGGTGTGAAGATCTAACATCTAGACTAGAAGTGAAAGATAAAGAATATCTACAGCTGATTGGAGAAATGGAGATTCTCCAAAATGACCTTGAGAAGTATCAGGATGAGCTCAAGGTAAGAATTCAGTTTGATGGTAGTAGTGATGCCTTGGACAAGATGTTGAAGAAGCAAAAGCATGCCAAGGACACTGAAGGTTTAGGAAATCTTGTCTGTGAATGCTTGACCAACAAGAATGCCCCTCACAATGACATTATGTTTGTCTCCTCAAATGGAGGAAATAAGGGATAGACATTCACAGTTAGAAATTCTCCTCGGAAGAAGGTTGACCTAACCACAATTGGTGAAAAATTGCAAACAAGAAGGAAGAACAATATAGATCCCAAAGGTAAAGGGAAGATGGGAGAAGACAGTTTCACAGGAATTAGGAACAAGAGAAGATAGCAAAGAAGATCTCCTACCGGCAAATAACAAAGAAATTCTACCACCCATAGGACAAAGCAAGTGTGGGAGAAGAAGAGACCAGAAGGAAGGGCTACACAAAATGGACAACCTAGGAGCCATCCTCAAAGAAAGAGAAATGAAGATGCTAGACCGGTAAGATCTCCCCATGCATGGTAGAATAAATTTGTAAGTCATATGCCATCCTTCTCTGGTTATTGCTTTGCATGTAATGGTCATGGCCATAGAGCGGAAGAATGTAGAAAGAGATCTAGAAGGAATAATCTAGGATCTCATAGACATCATGAATATGAGAAAAATGTATCCAAGAGTAGATACATGCATGTCCCCTCTCTCGGTTATGCAAATATTGCTTGTTGTAACTGTAATAGTATTGACCATAGAGAGTTTGAATGCAGGAAGAGGAACTTGCAGTTACATGGAAGCCAATATAGAAAATTTTCTCTGCAAAAAGGTGGATACAGAGCATATGGAAGTCAGAGACCTACATGAAACCAAAGGAGAAATGTCCCTACAGGAGCAAGAGGTCCATCGGTTTCGGTTGCTAGTCACAACAACATGCCCAGGAGAAGGTGGTCAAACCGATATGTCAAGAGATTCCCCAATCATTAAGTTGGGATGGATGTTGTGTGCTACTATAGCACTACTTTCGACTGTGAAGCAGAATCAAGGAATGGAAGGACCCATCAGTAGAAGAAGGAAAGACCTTCTCTCAAGCCTAAAAATGGGAAGAAGATTGAGACCAAGAAGGTATGGAGAAAGAAGACCATGGACCGGTACTGTCCATTCATTGCACAGGTGATATCTCCTAAGGCCTAAAAGAGATGTAGGATCTCAGGTGGAGTATTATATTGAACTAGATCATTCACCCCCTCAGTGAAGAAGGATACTTGGAAGAACAAGGTACTGCTGGTAGGAAAGAAGAAAATGAGATGATAAGTGTAAAGGTTGCCTTGACTACATACCTACAGATGAAAGTTGGATCACTATTGCATGTGTTAAGAGATGGAGATTTACAATCAGAATTAGATGCAAAGTGACACAAAACATCAAGAACCATAGGAAGGTGCTCTGGTAGTGATAGTGGACCGATACAGGAAATGGGTATGTGCAGGATATTACCAACATAAATGCTAAACAGGCACTTGCAGGTTATGTAAGACAATGAGGATGGAGATCATTGCATTAGCCTCAGTAGCATGAAATGTGAAGTTATGTCTTAGGTGGTGTTGATGAATACCTAAATGACATATGTTGGCCCTGTGGTTAATCACGCATGCATGCATATTTTTCAACTAACCCATTTAATTTATGGCATGGTGATGTCATTGTATGGCATTGTGTGCATCCAAGATCATGTCAAAGGTTGTGGTGAAATAATGGAGTTGAAAGATTATCAGATGATCACATCTGCACAGCTCAACTGGTATATGGTGAAGATTGGAGCCCCAGTATTAGACCTAACTGGAGATGAAGACCTGAGATGTATGACTCAGGGATAGTTCAAGTGCTTATGATGCAGAGCCGACATGCTTGAACTTGGAAAGATAATGACTGCTCAAACTGCATATGATGAAAATTGCAGTAGGTATATCCAGGAGAATTTCATGGTTATGGGTATCTGCTTGTCATTTAGTTGGTTGTACGCATAGTACAATCACATTTGATTCTAAATAAACTTGGGATCAAACAAGAGGTGATGCAGTTTGAACGATGAGTGAGTAGCATTCACTGACACATCCTTCTGCAGTAGAGTGTTTTAACAAATGTTATCAAATTTTCATACTCAATTGGTGTCAATTGATGGTTTAGTCCTCCATCTTAAGTGTTGTAACTAGAGAAAATATAACAAGTGGTATCAAAGGAGGAGATGCATCCAATAAATATAAAGGGGGAGAAATAATTTTGTCAATGATTAGTAAATACAAGGAGGAATGATATCCTGATAGTGCCCTTTGCCATTGTTGTCAAAGGGGGAGAAAGATTTTGTCGTATAACACATACTACATGAGTGATAATCCATTGGATCATACAAAGGGAGGAGAAAGACTATGTAGTATGTCAGATACTACATGAGTTGACATCAATGCCAACACAATGCCATCAGGACCGGCACTGTGTGTGAACTTAAGCTCAAATTGCAACCATTTTATTCTATTACTAGAAAAGGAAATTCTCTAAAACAAATATGCATAAACATGATGACTTAACACTTTATTAAAACTCACAATTGATAGTAACTTAAGAAAATACTATTGGCATTCTACACTCACATGAGAATGGTTGATGTTGTCATTGATGGCAACCAACCAATAACAGAATTCTATAGGTTTACTGGCAATGCAAACATCACCTACTAGCACCGATAGGCACAACAAGTTCATTCATTGACATCTAGTTTACATCGGCAATAAAGCATACCGGCACTTAGGCCGACATAAGACAAGTTTTGTTTATGTGAATTATATTGTAATGTAATTAATTATTTGTAAGACGACATGATGTATTGTAAAGACTCATATATGTATGAGATCTTATAGGTCATTTTGATATGAGAAAATATATAGAATAGTAGAGAGATGATTATGTAATAGATCATAAAAGATAGCAAAAGGATTTTATAACAAGGTTATGTGAGTGAATATCATTCGCCGACAGGTTTTTGGTTAAGGTTTTTGACTGAGCTTAAATTGGTACTGAATCAAGTATTGCAGATGCTATTTTGAGCAGTACATTGTCTTGGATTTAATTATCCATTTTTTAGTCAGTGAGACTCTTTCATTGAGCAATGAGCTCTAGGTTGTTGGCCTTCCTGCATGTGCAGGCTCCTATTGTAAGTAATATTTATTCATATTGTTCAGTGAGTAAATATTGTGGGTCACAAATCCCACCGAGGTTTTTCCCTTACCGGGTTTCCTCACCATAATATCTTGCGTTATGGTGTGCATTTATGTTGTCTCTGTTATTTCTCTTTTCTGCATTATTACTTGTTTACCAATACATTAATTTGGGTTGCAAAGTTATAAATAAGTTCAAATATTCCATTAATTGGTTAGACACTGATTCACCCCCCCCCCCCCTCTCAGCATCTTTGGGACTGTCATTACATCTAACAATTGGTATAAGAGCCTATTCCTCTATTTGCAAAAGCCTAACAGCTTGAGGAAGATTTTGAAACCGGTACCAATGGAGAGTTTGAGAAAACATTTGGAAGGAGCTCTTGAATATTTTGATGCAGAAAAATTGAAGAATATCAAACTTGAAGATGATTTGAGGACTACCTAGGAATTCATTAAAGGACTTCAAGAGAACCTAGTTATAGCACAAAACAAGAGGAAGGAACTTCATGAGAAAATGCAGAAACATGATGATGAAAAGGAAACTCTTAGAGATATTGCAGAGAAGTTGAGGCAAGAGAATAGTAACATGATGAATGAAATGGGAGATTTAACCATGAGGCTATGTAAGGATATTGAAGATAGGAAGAAGAATGAAGAAGAGTTGACTAGGAGACTTAATGATGGAGAGAATGAAAATCTAAGACTTTTTCATGAGAATGATATGCTAAAACAGATCTGATTCACATGCAACATGATAAAGAGGAGCTTAGGAGACAAATTGGCATTTTGGAAAATGAGTTGATCATTGCAAATGAACACAAAGACAAACTCAAGAAAAGTTCAGAAAGGCTTGATGACATGCTAAAAAGACAGAAACCTGATGGACATACAATTGGACTTGGATTTGAACATGGAGAAAGTTCTGGGACTACAAACAATCATGCTCATAGCAAACCGGTAAGACAACCTAATGCTTATAAATTTAATGGGAAATGTTTTAATTGCAAAAAAAACTTGGTCATAGAGAAAATCAATGCATATTTAGAAATAATCAGAATACAAATTTACCAACCGGTCAATGTTCAAAATGCAATAAAGTTGGTCATAACTCAGAGAATTGCAGAATGAATGTGAAATGCTATGTTTGTGGTAGATTTGGACATTTATCTAATCAATGCAGAACACAAACCGGTCAAAGATATGGAAAGGCTATTTAGAGGAATAATGTAACTTGTTATGCATGTAACAAGATTAGACATATTGCAAGATTTAGTAGAAGCAAGACTATACCAGAGAACAATAAAGGATCTAATGAGAAGGGAAAAGAAAAAGTAAACGAAATAAAGCAAGAATTTTCAAAACAATGGATTAAGAAGAGAGATTAGAGAACTGATGAATCTGTCTCTGCACCAGTAGAACAAAGTAACCCTCCACTGGTAGGAGATTCTTCATCTGACTAAGGAATAATCCTTAGGGGGTATGGCAGCAAACTGAAAATCATGCATCCTACCCTCGGTTGATGGTAAGAAGGTTTATTTCTTCTTTACCGGTTGATATGTTAAGTTTTCACTTAACCGGAAGTATTTAATGTGGTTGTTGGAGAACGTTTTGGTTGTAAGTCAATTGTAACCTCTCATTTCAAATCAAAAAGCATTCAAATTTATGAAGAGCGTAAAGAGAGCGAAGGCATTCAGGAGGCGAAGTAGCTAAGACATTTTCAGCATATTTTAGAGGATTTCACTTGCATAAAAGGTTTTTTTTTTTAGTATAATGGCATCTTCATCTTCTACACCTCAATTCATTGTAAACCCTACTGTGGTAGAGAATGTTAAGCACCCTAGACCTATGTTTAAAACCATTCCTGAGATTGCTAAGCAAGATGATTCCATAGGAGACTTTTCTAAGATTCCAAAGGGAGTTGCTTTTGCTGAAGACTCGAGGATTTATATTCACTCCAACATAGAGAATTTAAGGTCTGATGATTTGAAAAACATGTACAAGGATGTTATAAATGATGAACAAGGTTTAGTCAAGCCGTAGCATAAGATTGTTAAGGATTTAGGATTTGTTGAAATTCTGAACATTCCTGAATTTCCGAATGAGATAGTTCATTTTGTACTGAGCAGAGTTCATGGGGAGTTTATGTGGCTAGATTCTATTTTTAAAATCACTAAGGAAGCAATCAAGGCAGTTATTGGTTTACCCTCAACCGGTACTAGGCTTGACAAAAAGAAGAAGATACCAAACAAGGGTGTTATGGACCTAACCGGAGCTACATCCGATAACAAATCTCTTAGGGTTAGTGATATCACTGATGCAAATGTGAAATATGTGAGCATGGTATTTGGATACAAAGTTACTCATGCAAATAGGTTAAATTTTGTTTCTAGCTTGTGTATACATAGTGCATATAAAATGGTCAAGAACAATGCTAAAATTGTTATCTGTGAATGGCTTAAGGATGAACTGCTAGATAACTTCAAGAAGATTAAGGGTGACAAGAAGGGAAAATTTTATTTTGGGAATCTACTTGTGTGTTTAATTCTTTACTACACAAAGGAGATACCTGACATTAGTCACAAGGACTTTGCATATGACATCCCTGTAGGTAGAAAAATCATGGAATCTATTACTGGCATTGGTGCTAATAGTGATAACATTGTAGCAGACTATTTCAAAAACTTTCAAACCAAATTGAAGGCTAGAGAAAGGATACCATGAAGCATTGTGGATAAGTATGACAAGAAAATATGTTTTGTAATCAAAAGAGATGAAACATAGATGGAATATGTTACTCCTAGAACCATTTGGATAACAGAGATGGGATATGAAGTTGATCTGAATATTCTTGAGGCTTATGCTAAGACACTTCTTGATGCACGAAGGGAACCTTCTAAAGAAATTTTTGGCAGTGCTAACACTATTGAGAGTGTTGTTTCAATGAAAAAGTAGAGAAAAAGAAGAGAAAAATTCATCAGAGATGCATCCAAAATGGCTAAAGAAGTTAAGGAAAATGTGATGAACATAAGTGGTATTTCTTCTAGTGAACTAGAAGGACTAGAATCGGTAGCTCATGTTTCACTAGTTGTCACTTCTTTTGATACAGACATTGGTAAGGCAGTAGAGGTCAAAAGAGTTGAAAGGAAGAAGAGGAAACCTTCACCGATACCTTCTCCTTCTCCTAAAAGGACAAGAACATTAAGGAAGAAGAAGTAGGCTGTGAGAGAGCCCAAGAAGAAGTTAACTCCAAAGAAGAAATAACAACCTAAGGCATTGGATACCCTTACACTAGAGGAATTGATCAATGAAATAACATAAGAAGGTAATCTTAGTCATGTGAATAAATTTTATCATCTTTCAAGGATTCTGACAAGGAGACAATAGAGGAAAGCATTTGCATCTTGACATCTACAAGAAATTTTTAGTTGAGGTTGTGGATGTTTCGCCTAATGAGCTTTATCTGAGACTTGAGGCTAAAAGAATGCCAGTGATGGAATTGGATAAAAAGTTAAAGGTTGAAGCATTGTTGGCAGTTCACCCTGTTAATTCTAGGGAGGAGATTGATGAACTGATTGTTGAAGCCAACCAGTCATTTTTTGTGAGTGGTCACCGGAAGGTTAGTTTAATGGTTGGGAGAGTGAAAGAAATTGCAGATGAAACCGCAGACAAATGGGACATATTTTTTGTCGAAAAAGAAAAGAAAGAAGAAAGGGATAGACAGAAAATTGATAAGCCTTTTGTAAAGGTATATCAAAAGGATAAAGGTAAAAGTAAAATTGGTAGTGTACCTGTTATAAAGGTCATAGATAACCTTTCTCCACTAGCACAATACACCCCACCAATAACTTTAGGGACACCAGTACACACAGACAGTCAACCAAAAAAGAAGGCTGAAGAAATAACTCATGATGATACTAATCCGGATTTTGAAATTCTTTTTACTATGAATGTAGATACACGAGATTTTAATATTATTATGGATAAAGGTACTGCAGAGGTTAAGACAAATGATGCTTTGAATGTTGAGATCTCTAAGTCACCGGTTAACACTACTGACTCTCAGAACATTGAAACATGAACTGAAGCTAAGAAATCGGACACTGAGAAACCAGCAAAAGCAGAGGTACATACACAGAGTGAGAAGCTGGTAGCAACTATAAATAAAGAGGTAATAAATGATGGAAACAAGGAAGAAATTGTTAAGGTAATTGGTCAAATATCTGTTATTGCAGAATCGAGCATGTCCACTACAGATTTCAGACCTACAAATGTAACAAATGTTCTTTTGGATTCAATTAAGAGGATCACATATTGCAATACCTTAGCATACAAGGCCATTGATGATACATTGCCTATTTTGAAAATGATTGCACTAGCATGTAAGATAGATCATATTGATGGTTCTTTGGGTAAATTGGACGCATTGTCTAAATTTATTGTTTCAAATATTCTAACTATAGATAAGGTTAATGAAGAAACTATTAAGGAAAAGGTGAATAAAGAAAAAGGTGAATTATTTGAGAAAACTATCAAGGACTGTACTGAGCATATTGATTCCTTATTACCAGTACTTAATACAACAACTTTGGAATACAAAGAATTATATAAGGAAGCTTGCAAGCCTCACCACCTGACTGAAGACATTGATGAGGAGATTAAGAAAACACAAAAGGAGATCGATGACATAGTAGATAATATGATAGGTTCTTCAGAACGTACCTCAGTTTTTTAACAAGAAATGGTACTTTTTGAGGAAAAGATTGAGAAACTAGAGCAGGAAAATGAAAGGATAAAGATGAAGGCCTGGGAGCTAAAAAAAAAACTTGGTCCACAATTGGACAGTCTTATAACTCAGCGGGTTGAGCTATATAAAGCATCAAATCAAGAAGACCGATCACTAGAGCATCAGATGCATTATCTGACAGGCATGATCCAGCAGACTGAAACCATTATTTCTTACAGTAATAAATTCATGCAGATCCTCAATCTAATATTGGCAGATATCTTTCAAATTGTAAACAACCGGTTACAGACTATGAGGTAGAATTTTGTATTTTTTTGGCTCTTTTTGACATCCTTTGTCATTGATGCCAAAGGGGGAGTAGTATGGAGAAAAATTTATGGAGGAAAATGTACAGAAGAAATCACTTGCTCAGGGGGAGCACACTCTTTTTGGGGATCAATTTTGAACAACAGTTTTTGGATTTTTCTCATGAGTGTTGCCATAAATGCCAAAGGGGGAGATTGTTGGCATTCTACACTCTAATGAGAATGGTTGATGTTGTCATTGATGGCAACCAAATGGTAACAGGATTCTACACATTCACTGGCAACGCAGAAATCATCTACCGGCACTAGCAGGCACAACAAGTTCATTCATCGACATCTAGTTTACATCAGCAATAAAGAATACCGACACTCAGGTTGACATAAGACAAGTTTTATTTATGCGAATTATATTTGAATGTAATTAATTATTTGTAAGCTGACATGATGTATTGTAAAGTCTCATATATGTATGAGATCTTATAGGTCATTTTGATATGAGAAAATATACAGAATAGTAGAGAAGCAATTATGTAACAGATCATAAAAGATAGCAAAAGGATTTTGCAACAAGGTTATGTGAGAGAATATCATTCGTCGACAGGTTTTTGGTTAAGGTTTCTGACTGAGCTTAAACTGGTACTGAATCAATCATTGTAGATGCTATTTTGAGCAGTACATTGTCTTGGATTTAATTGTCCATTTTGTAGTCAGTGAGACTCTTTCATTGAGCAGTGATCTCTAGGCTATTGGCCTTCCTGCATGTGTAGGCCCCTATTGTAAGTAATATTTATTCATATTGGCTAGTGAGTAAATATTGTGGGTCACAAATACCATTGAGGTTTTTCCCTTACCTAGTTTCCTCACAAAAATATCTTGTGTTATGGTGTGCATTCATGTTGTCTCTGTTATTTCTCTTTCCTGCATTATTACTTGTTTACCAGTACATTAATTTGGGTTGTAAAGTTATAAATAAGTTAAAATATTCCACTAATCGGTTAGACACTAATTCAACCCCCCCCCCCCCCCTCTCAGTGTCTTTGGGACTGTCATTGCATCTAACAAATACTAATAATGATAACATTCTGGATGGTGGATAGGAACTGCTATGCATGCTTTGGCTGCAGGAATAGACACGGGAATTACTTCCAGTGGCTGCAAGAATAGTCGAATACCAAAACAACAACTATAAAAGAAAAAAAATTAACTAAAGAAGACACAAGAACTACTCACCAAGTGGGACCCCTTGAGTGAGTATATCCAGAACTCATATAACAACTGATAAACTCATAATATCATCATTTTATTTACTTCAGATTGATTGCACATACATAAGTCTGAAAATTGGACACTAGTAACTCTATTGTCATTCTCTCTTACTCCCATGAGGAGATAGAGACCTTTTATTTATAAGAAAAATTATTAAAAAAACTCCTAACTGTTCAACCCGCGTCCCTGAGGAATAGGTGAGCAGGATTTATTATACAAGAAGAAGAAGTCAGTACATGAATGTTGAACAACAATAATTGTCTTGTTGCTGAGAAAATATAGCGTAACCACCTTCTTAGATTTATGTTCCATCAGGAACAATCATGAATCCTCCACAAAAGGCTCTAGTGAGGAAGCAGTCAATTGCCTATGACCCTCTTCAATGCTACTCCACTTTGACTGGGTCTGTATCTAACAACATATTGATGTGTCTTTAAACCTTCATCTTAGTTGACCCTGCATCATGGCGTTCATGTGCACAAAAACATGTGTATCCATTGATGTTAACATAGCATAAATTAAACCGTATTAATTTAGATAATTTGCATAGATTAACTATATAAAGATCATTAGACAACAACCTTAGGTCTAGGATAAATCGGGTCCTAAAATACTAGAAAAATACATCAATAAGGAAAGTCCTATGACCCATACATTACCCAAACATATGACCAAAGCAAGAGTTTTATGACAAAATTTGACAAAATGGAGCCATTATTTTGGCTCATCATTACCCCCAACCTAGTTTCTTGTTGGTCCTCTAGTTTCTTGTTGGTCCTCTAGCAACATGAAAGTTTCTAATCCTAGGATTAATTCTGAAATTATCAAGAGTAACTTGCTCAGATCCTCCTGTAGCCAAGCTCCAATAGAACCCTTTCATCTTTCCCAACCATGTCCACCTGGTGCGCTTTGCTACTTCATTAAAAGGTGGGTCATCATCCCAGCATCTCATCAGTGGCCATAGAAGAATGGGTGGCTGGAAGCTAAGGGGAAACCAGTGTTTTTCTTTTGTTCTACCCAAATGTATAAATTTGGGTGTCCATCTTAGTGTTGCATGATAATTTGACAAGGAATGTAGCTCAAACTATTTCAATTCATCAGGTAGACTATTCCAGTGTTGTACTAAATGTCCAATTGCTACCTGACCCTCAACCCTAGCCGTCTACTCATATTATCTAAATACCTCTTCTCTTAGGGGTAGAATATTATTCCCATAATCCAGTCTATACAGAATATACTGCCAATCATAATAAAGTCATCTCGAATCCTTTGATTTAGCTCTCAATGGAAGTGGGCGATCAAGTTCATCCTTCCTGTGTATCCTAAATTGTTCTCCCCTATTAATTTCATTTTGAATCCATGACATGAGATCCCTGAGTTGAATATCTCTAATGTAGAGTAGAGGATTCCATTCAACATCATCAGGGATAGCATAATTATGTAAATAGAACTCACAAAACAATTTTTTGATGGTTGTAGGAGACGTTTCATAGACATGGTAAAACTCTTGAGTGTTTCTAAAGAAGGACTTAGATATCTAACAATTCTCATTAACTGAAAAACAAATATATTGCTCTTTCAAATATAGGGAGTAGACTCAAGGTGGCGCCCTGCATTGCATTAGTTGTGGTATCATAGTGACTACCGTATCATCTTATTTTTGAGCTAAGCAATTTCCTCATCTTTTTGTCTAATCACTTTCTTTTTTTTATCAATAAGTTTCTGCATTTCTTCTTTTTCTAACTCCCATTCTCTGTAGAAGGCAAGAGCAGCAACATGACTAGTAAGAAAAGAGGGTGGTCTGTGAACTAGTGCTCTAGGTTTTGACTTCCCAACTCCACCTTCTACTTCAAAAATCTGCCATGCGACAAAGGCCAAGTTGTCAAGACCATCCAATCCCATACCTTCTTGTGGTTGTTCATGAGGGATTTCTTCCTCTTTATCTCCTTCTTTACTAGGTTCCTCAGGTTCCTAAACCTCTTGCGGCTCCAAAGGCAAGGTCGGAGAAATAACGCCCTGGTAAGGACTGCATGGTTCTTTCAATGGGGAATCCACAAGAATGTTGGCACTCAGCTTCTCTAACTATTTTTTATTTTTTAGGTTTTCTTCGGATCCTATCACTTCTTTTTAGAGGCATTTCTTCGATGGTTGCAGGATGGTTTTCAATATCCACCTCTTTGGATGTTTTTGCAGCTTCTTCAGTGGCTCCAGGAGAATCTTATTTTGTAATTATTCTTTTCTTTGTGACTGGAGGGGATAAATCCACTCTTTTTCCTTTCTCCTTCATCTTCTCCATGTCAATTTGCTTCTCTATACCTTTCTCCCTTCGTGCAACCACCCTATTTCTTATTGGGGTTTGTGATGGAACCCCTACCAAGGTTTTTGTTGCTTCTGACAAGGTTTATTCCAGTGAGGGTTCATCTATTGTAGGAACATTCTCAACTGGTGGCATCCTAGAGGATGAGTGTTCAAGGGAAAGAACAGGTCCTTCTAAATTTTCCCCTTCTTGAAATGGGGTTTGTTCTGTCGGACCCATATTATTTACCCTAAACTTTCTAACTTTAACAAATTCATCCCAAGTCATCTAAGAAACATCTCTTGTGGACCTTTCAACCAATAATTTGATCAAACAATGATGAGTAACAGAGTGAGGCCTACCTTTTTGTGTCTTCGTTGTATTGATGGAAAGAAGATTATACAATACATTCGAAACATTCATTCTTCTCCCATGGTACAGATGACTCAGGAGCTTCAAATGGTGGGAATGTAGGCATGAGAATCTCCCTTCGCAAGTCAAATATTTCATGAAATATAACGCTATTGAATTCCATTTAGGAGGAAGGGATTCTCATCAGGTCCCCTACTTATCTATTACCTAAGGTGGGTCAACTGGTCACGTGAATTCTACCCTCACACTTCATGTGTCCTTTACTTCGAGGTATTTTTCCCCATCTACTAGCAACCATGCTACCTCTACAATCCGCCCTTTTGTAGCAATAACTCTCAACCCTTTCACCTGATCTTCCCCATCAAAAAATGTACAGGTGAATTCTCTTTACAATATCCTCATTGAACTCAGTTAGATTCAGAAAATAATGTAGCCAACCGCTATTTCAGAATTTAGGTTCACAATCATGATCTTGCAGAAGGACATCATGCACTGTAGGTTCATGGTGAACTGGCGAACAACCCATCGCAACACTAGCACTCATAACTCACCACTTGCGAAAATATACCCAATTTCATCTAAACTCTGCAAATTCTCAAAAGATTATATGCTCTACTTGCAAATAACCCAAAAACAATTTTAAAATAACGAAAGGCAAGCGAAGAAAAATGGTGGTGCAGAAGGTATAGCAATAAGAATAAAGTACATAATGTCACATCAAACCAAAATAATTTTTAATTTAAACCTTATTTGAAACAACATAAGAATTATCCATGAGAATAATTCACCATCATACTTTTCCCCCCAATCCTAAGGTGTAATAGGTGTCCACACATGTGGAGGATGACTAAAAAGAATACTATGCAAATTTTATTATTGTACAAAATATGGTTAATATATGCGACAAAAAATAAATACACACGAGCGTACTTGTTATCATGCCATAATGACAGTAGTTGGGAAAATTCATCATGCATGAAGTTGATCTGCTATGTACAACAAGAGAAGTGGAGAAATGAATGACATGGAATGATATGGAAGAGTGATTGGTGAGTACGAAAATGGAATATTTATTGTGAAGAAGGGTACTTCCATAGGATAAGGAAGTATTTATTATGATGTTGCAGCAGAAAAAGAAAATTAAAGAAGAAGGTGGGATGATAAGGTCTCCTTCTTTTGCTGCAGGAATCCTGGCACCTTCCGGAATAGTGAATTGATGCAAGAATTCCTCTTTGGAAAGAGGCTTATGATAGAGGCGCAAGCGATGACCATTTACCAACAGTTTGAATTTTACAGGATCAATAGTGCCCAATCATACTGCACCATTTGGAAATGTTTCAATCACCTCATAAGGCCCTAACTAGTGTGTCTGCAGCTTGCACAAATTATCCTTATACCTGGACTCATACAAAAGGGCCCAATCTCCTTTTTTGAATGCGTTGTCTTTGATATATTTATTATGTCATTTCATGCATTGATTCTGAATTATTTATGTGTGTTGCAAGGCAGACTTCCTGATTTCATCTAAGGCATTAAGCTATAGGATCCTACCATGTTGAGCTGTAGAAAGAGGCATATCCAAGGCTATGGTTGTTCTAAGTGTTTTATGCTCAAATTCCACAGGCATCATAGCTAATTTCCCATACACCATCTCAAAGGGTATAAAAACTGTTGTCATTTTCCATGTAGTTCTATATGCCCAAACTGCTTCCAACAACCTACTAGACCAATCCTTTCAATGAAAGGCTACTATTTTGGTCAGTATAGATTCAATCTCCCTATTGGTGATTTCAACTTGTGGTGCAGAGCACCTAGCTCAAAGTTGTCTTTTCTTGCATTTTAAATTTTTTGTGTGATTTCAAGTTATTTTAAGTTTTAATAAGGTGGAAGAAATCCTATGAATCTTTTTGAAGCCATAGTTTGGTTGTCCACACTTTTGTTGTGCTCAAGATCAAAAAATTGTCATTATCCTGAAATGTTGTCAAAATGTCAATGTTTTGGTTTGTACCAGGTGGATGCCTGGAAACTTGCTAGAATGTTTGGAAATGGTTTAAATCCATTGTGGGATGCCATTTGATTTATGTTTCATGCCTTGAGAGCCTTGGAGTGTGTTTTGGCACTCATAGGTAAAAGTATTCAAAAATTGGTCATGACAACTTTTGCATTTTTAGGCAAAAGTTGCCCATGAAGGAAATGGCATTGGAAGTTGGTTGGAAATAACTTAAAATGGTGTATAAAACCTTCTAATCATCTCCAATAATAGGTTAATCAACTTTTGGTTTGCATTCAATTCATTTGCCAAGGGTTTCCTATGTTTTTTCTCACGTTTGGACTATTTTTTCTTTGAATTTATGCTTTTGTACGACCTGTATGGTCTGGTACAGTTCTCATAGTAGCATATAAATTTAGGAATTTTTTTTACCTTTCCAAGAAGTATAATATGAAGGTCTGAAGTGCTTTGGATCAAAAGTTATCATTGTTTTTGTAAAAGATGCTCACAAACCCTTGAAATTTAGGGTTTTAACTGTAAAAATGCATTTTACCTGAGCATCCATGAATGGAACAAGTTTAAATCCATTGGATTGCTTGGGTAGGCTCTGAAAATAGTTTTAGAGTAGGAATTTTTTTTTTTTGCAGGCCACAAGGAGGAGAATGGGTGAGATGAATAACACACAAACTTGTAGCTAGTGTGTGAGGGCAGTAGAGATTGCTCATTTTCAGAGCCAGGGAGAAGTGATACCCCAGCAACCCATAGTGTTTTGGAAATTTATATGGGTGTACTAAAATAATCCAATATTTTTTGGGTTGGTTATTTTTACTGGCGAAGAGTTTGGAGCACATCTTCCAAAACTACCTGGAAGCCCTAAACCCCTTAAAAATAGCTCTTTTTCAGTTACCCTAGTTGTATGAAAAACCCAGATGGGAAACTGCGTGATCTTGTTTATCTTCCAAATGGGTATTTGAATATGTAAAAATATCTAGGGGTTGTTAGGAAATTTTTGGGGAAAAGACCAAAAACAATCCAAGAAGGGCTAGTCAATTAGGCCTAATAGCAGCTAGTAGAAGCAAGTTGAAAGCCTAGGGCTTGGGAGGAAGGTGCAGACCTTGTTAATGCATAAAATGACCTTTTAAATACCTACAAAACATTACCATAACCCTTGAACATGCTTATATAGTGAAGATCCTTGGTGGAGGTCTTTGGAGCCTTGTTGGAGCTTTGGGAGCCTAGTAGGAGACCATCTCAAAATCAAAGATTTGGGTCAAAACCAACAAGAAAAATCAAGAGGCTATACCTAGGAGGAAAGCCAGTATATTTTAGGCCTTTGAGGTCTAAGGAGTGTACCCTAACAAGTTACCATGGAGGAGCTTGAGTAGAAGGGTGAGTAGAGGAGTTGGGATGAGTAAAGGTGAATTGGAGAGTAAAGGTGAATTGGATGGTAGGGTGTGACTTTCTATGCCTTATATTATATTCAATGACCAAGTTTGTAATCAAATTGGAAGTAAATTGTGCCCCTTGATTAGTCACTATCTCCTACAGAACTCCATATCTTGTAAAGATTACAAAAATTTTGCTACCTTGTTATCTTTGGCATGCTTGAATGCTTTTACCTCAACCCATTTTGTAACAAAGTCAATACACACTAGAATGTATGATCTACCATTTGAGGGTGGATCAATTGGCCCAACAAAATCTAACCCCCATTTGTCAAATGGTGTAACAACTACCTGTGGATGCAAAGCCATCTCATCAGACCGAGTAGGTCTGCCCATCCTTTGACATCTATCACACTTTTTGGCAGCCAATAATAACCTATATTTAGGATATTTATAGCTATTCTCTTGCCAGCAAAGTGTCCTTCACAAGGCTCATCATGACAGGCATGAAGGATATCATAAGTTTCATCTTCTCGAACACACTACCTCATAACTTGATCTGGACCTGTATAGAATAAGCAATCTGCTATCCATGAAAAATTGAAACTGTTTTCTACAAGTAACCATCTTTCTTTGGGTGAGAAATGAGGGGGAATTTTCTTATATGCTATGTAATTAGCCATGTCAACATACCATGGAGTGTGCACATTAATTGAAAACAAATGCTCATCTAGAAAGGAATCATCAATGGTTGCAGGATCATCCTTTGTTTGAATTGTAGACAGAAAGTTTTCTACAATATTTGCCTTACATGGCTTGTCGATGATAGTGATGTTAAATTCCTGCATCAACAATAACCACCGTGCCAATCTGCCAGAAGTAGAACTTTTATTCATAAGGTATTTGATGGTTGCATGATCAGTACATGCACAAATATCTGATAGCCAATGATGTAGTGTCTAAACTTGTTGAGGGCATAGATAACAGCTAAAATTTCCTTTTCTATGACAATATAATTTAGTTCAGGTCCATGCAAATTTTTGCTTATGTAATAAATTGCATTCTCTAAAACTCCTTGTTTTTGTCCCAAGACTGCTCCAATTGTGAGATCTGATGCATCTGTGTGAATGTGAAAAGGGAAATACCAATCAAGTCCTTTGAACACAGGAGCTTGAGTTAGAGCTCCCTTGAGTTTGTAAAATGCCTCTTCACATGTTGGTGTCCATTCAAACTCAACATCTTTTGTCAAGAGAGAATATAGAGGTCATGCCATCTTACTAAAGTCATTTATAAATCTTCTATAGTACCCTACATGGCCTAAGAAACTTCTCACATCCTTTTGTTTTGCAAGGGCAGGGAGGTTAATTATTACAATAATTTTTGTAGGGTCGACTTGAATACCCACCTGATAAATACAATGTCCTAATAATATCCCTTCTTGCATCATCATGAATCATTTTTCACTATTTAGGAACAAATTATGATTCTCACACCGTTGAAACACTTTGCCAAGATTTTGCAATGCTTCCTCAAAAGTAACCCCATAAGTAGTGAAATCGTCCATATAGATTTTCATGCAATCATGAGAAATATTTGAGAATATATTGAGGACAACTCTATGAAAGGTTGCAGGAGCATTGCAAAGACCAAACGGAAGAACTGAATATGTATACATTCCCCAAGGGCAGGTGAAGGTTGTATTTTCCTAGTCTTCTAGAGTAATTCTAATATGATTGTAACCACTAAAACCATCCAAAAATGATTTAAGTATTGTTTTCCTGCTAAAGAATCCAATACCTGATCAATGAAAGGAAGTGGGAAATGATATTTCTTAGTAGCAGTGTTGAGCTCCCTATAGTTCACACAAAATCTCCATTTACCTCATTTCTTAAGGACTATAACTAGAGGAGATACCCATAAACTATCTGATATTGGGTAAATGAACCTTGCATTAAGTAAATTTTGTAATTCTTCCTTGACTATTTCCCTTAATGCAGGATTAATTCTCTATTGAGGTTGTCTAACTAGCTTACAATATTCTCTGATATAAATCTTATGAGCACATAATTTAGGATCTAATCTCTTCATATCATGATAATCCCATGCAAAGGCCTGTTTATGGGGCTTGAGTAGTTCTGTCAAGGACAGTCTTTGGTCTGTTGTAAGCTAACTATTGATATTTAGATATTTTCCTGAAGCAACCTCGACTTGAGTAGTTTACTCATTTTGGGATACTTCAGGTAAACAAGGGGTTTGGATTTCCTATGACAACAAGGTATAAAATATTTATGTGGCTGTGGGAGAATCCGAATAACTGGTAGATGGAAGGAGAGTATACAAACGACATGTTGGCAAACCATGCAACTGTTGACTTGTACCATAATGATTTATATGATATTATAGAGTACCTTATCATCTTCCGGGAGTTCTATGAATGGTTCCGTAGCCAACATCATAAGTTGTTGAATATAATTAAGTTCCTTTGATTCTTCTCCTATATCTGGCTATACTACTTTCTCTTGATCAATTTTTGGTTGTGTAGGAGAATAAAGTGCAAGTGTTTTAGTTGTGGTACCATCTAAAATGGTCATATCCCCTAATCTACAACTTATATACGCATCAATTGTAGCAAGCCAAGATCTTCCCAAAATAATTGGATATCCCCCAAATTTTTCTTTAGGAGAGAGTACCATAAAATTAGTTGGATATTCCCAAGAATCTAATGTGACAACAACGTCCTCAACTATCCCATCAGGCTAGATAGTGGAGCTATCTGCAAGTTGTAGGACTGTTGGAGTAGACCAAAGACTAGTAATACTGAGTTGTTGCATGACATCCTTGGTCATAACATTTATATCTCCTCCTAAATATATCAGGGCATTACTAATTTGAGTTCCATTGATGACTACTTTCACAACAGCACTGACTGGGTCAAAATACTTAGCGACTGTCACTTTTCCTAACATAATAGATCTGTCAGTTGTCCCATTACATGAATTGTTTGTGGGTCCTTTTTCTTCCATCCAGGTTTCTTTAAACATGCCTCCTTAATAGATTTACCATATATGGGAATATCCTTAATATCTTGGAACTGTGGAATATTTACACATATATGTTTGAATTGATCAATAAGAACAAAAGCTTTGTCATCCTGTTGCCTAGTCACTTCTACCTACAATCTTTATGGAAATGGTCGTGTTCTAACAATGTTTGAAGTTTTAGATTCAGGTATCCATTTAGGATCTGTAGGTTGGTCGGGTGTACTATCTTGTGCAATCTCCTGAGATGATAATTCAATTATAAATGGAGGAGATGGGGCAGGCAAGGTTGTTCTTGACCATAAGTGAATATCACTGATACTAAGAGAGTATACAGGATATTGATTAGGATCGGCTGAATAAACTTGTTGCTATTGCTAAACTTTATTATTAGGATTTGGCACAGGTTGTGTTGGCAATTGAGTTGACTTTGGTGGAGTAGTATTAGCCGCTGTGGCATTAAAGTTGGTTGTTGGGACTATTGTAGTGGCTACAGGAAACCAGAGGATTGGTTTGACCATTGCTGACCTCCCCTCCATTGAGGTGACTGTTGCCAATTACCCTAAGGTTGTGACCAATTACCTTGTGGTTTATGCCACTAAAAGGAAGGACTTTGATAATTGGGCCAAGGGTTTTGGGAGTTATTCCAAGACTGGGGAGAATAATTCCCAACAATTTGGGAATATGGAGGTTGCCACTGATTGTTTTGTGCATTCACATAAGAACCAAAAAAAGACAATGGATCTTGTGGCATACATTTTCTTGGGGGCTATAGCCTTCAATGTGAAATATAGAAAATTTGTTCGTCATCTCCATAAACTGGCTTGAAATTTGGAGGAGTTGGCTGACTGTCAATTTTAGCAAGGAGCTTACATTTGTAGTCCTTCTTCATTTGCCTACAATGAGGACAAAATTCAGCAAGCATTACCTCTACTTCTTCATGCTTCTTCTTTTCTTGAAGTTCATCCAACTGAGTAGCCATGTTATTAATAATATCCTCCTTAAAATCCTTCAGCATATGAGTTACCTCCATCCTTGAAATGGTTGTAGATGCTTTTGCTAGTGAAGATCTAGGCCTATAATATCTACCTTTCTTGGTAGAAGACCTGGAGTATTTTTGATACATCTTACTAATGTCATCCCATTGAGTTTGAGTAATGTCTCCTCCTCTCATGAGGTCTAATGATTCAACACATTCCTCATTAATCCCCCTTAGAAAAATCAATTTCAAGGATTCTTCACTGAAGGTATTATGCTTAGATTTCTTGACACTAAACAGAATCCTCTCAAGATAATCTTCCAGACTTTCATCTTCTTTTTGTGTCATTTAGAAGATATCATCCCCATGTCAATCGATTCCTCTGCAGTAATCTTTATACTTTTCCTTCATTTCATCCCAAGTAGTTATTACATCTATACCTAAACTCATAAACCACCTAAGAGAAGCTTCTTTCAGAGTAGAAGGAAATAGCTTGAGTTTATGGGCATCTGTGGTATAATCATAACTTCTGTAGAGAATATCAAATTCAAACAAAAAGGTATCTAGATCTTCAGTAACCAAGCCATAGAAATTTGGAAGGGAGGAGGTTGATATATTCTTGAAATTTGCATTATCATGTAGGTCTAGAATAGGGAATTCAAATGTTGGGTTCACAGGCAGCCTCCTGGAGGATTTACTATCATTGGTCCTTGATAAAGAACCAAAGGTAAAGTATTATGTTTAGGGGGTTTGTTCAACAAATCAAGGTCTTCTTCTAATAAATTAAAAACACCTTGATTTCTAGCTTGCACAAAAGCTTCAACAAAAGGATTTATATCTAGGGCCTGATTTGAGTTTATTTAGAGAGAAGAATGCAAGGGAAGAAATATTCCTAATGAATCTCTTCTTCTTTTATGCATGCAGATTTTATAAATGAATTCTAAGAACTAAATCCAAAACAAACTGAAAGGTTTAAAGCTAACGGCTACAACAAGTTCTTAGTTTGGCACCATCCCCAGCAATGGTGCCAAAAATGTTGGTCCTTGCAATTGGAATAGAAACTAGGTTCTAAAGACTCAGCTCAAAGATTGAACATCCTTAATGAGTAGCTACCTTTCCTGTAGCAAAGGTTCATTTACTTTATCGAACAGGGACGTAAACTTGAAATAGGTTGCCACTGTATGTGCACTTAAGCTCAAATTGCAGCCATTTTATTGTATTGTAGGAAAGGGCAATTCTCTGAAACAAATATGCATAAACATGATGACTTAACACTATTAAAACTCACAATTGAAAGTAACTTAAGAAAATACTACTAATGAGAATGTTCTAGACGACAGACAAGAACTACTCTACCCACTTTGGCTACAGGAACAAACACAGGAACTATTTCTAGTGGCTACAGGAATAGTTGAATACCAAAATAATAAACTCTAACAAAACATAAATTAACTAAAGAAGACACAGGAACTACTCACCAAGTGGGCCCCCTTGAGTGAGTATATCCAAAAATCGGATAATAACTAATAAACTCAAAATATCATCATTTTATTTACTTCAGATTGATTGCACATACATAAGTCTGAAAATTGAATACTACTAACTCTATGGTCATTCTCTCTTACTCCCGTGAGGAGATAGAGACATTATATTTATAAGAAAACTTATAAAAAACTCTTAACTGTTCAACCCACGCCCTAAGGAATGGGTGAGGAGGATTTATTATACTAGAAGAAGAAGTCAACACATGAATGCAGAACAACTACAATTATCCTGTTGTTGAGAAAATATAGCGTAACCTCCTTCCTAGATTTATGTTGCATAAGGAACAATCATGAATGCTCCACAGATCACTCTACTGAGGAAGCAGTCAATTGGTTATGACCTTCTTCAATGTTGCTCCACTTTGACTAGGTCTGCATCCAGTGGCATATTGATGCGTCTTTAAACCTTCATCTTAGTTGAACTTGCATCATGGTGTTAATGTGCACATAAACATGTGTATCCATTGATGTTAACATAGCATAAATTAAAACATATTAATTTAGATAATTTGCATAGATTAACTATATAAAGATCATTAGACAAAAACCCTAGGTCTAGGATAAATCAAGTCCAAAAATACTAGAAAAATACATCAACAAGGAAACTCCTATGACCCATACATTACCCAAACATATGACCAAAGAAAGTTTTATGAAAAAATTTGACAAAATGGAGCCATTATTTTGGCTCATCAGCCACTTTAACCTTTTACCAGATCTTCCTTCTATGTCGGCCTCCATATATCAGTTCCTAGTTTGTCGGTTATCCTTGATCTTCAAAATGTCAGTTTTCTTAAATGTCGGATGTCAATCCTTGAATACTGGTGAATACCAGATAAGTATCCAACCCAAAAAGATCTATTCTACCATCGATGACAACACCATGAACTCGAATGAGTGTCAATTTCCAACAATTACTACTTCCTCTTAATATAGGAGTTATGCTAAACTATCCAAACTAATTGTGGTATGTAAAATTGCAGTCATTCTTGGTAAAAACCCTCTAGGGGAAGAAACTAAAGTTCATCCTAAGGAATCCACTTTAAATGAATAATTCATCATGGACGATGAGGAAACCATTGAAGAGCCACTAAAATTAATCTCTAAAGACTCTTTTTTGCATTCACCACCCTATGAAACTCATTCCAAGCATGCCTTGTAGGGGCTCAATACCCTTAAAGGCTATAGTGAAGGGGAAGAGGAGGAATGAATTGATAGAGGATTGAACATTGAGGTGCAAATTCCTTAGTATTAGAAGGTACTAGAAGTAGAGTTAGAAGATATCAAAGTCTATGTGGAGAATTTCGAGACTCCGCAAAATTGTATTAGGTGTAAAAAGCAATAAATGGATTGCGCATCTAGAAAAAACTATTAAAAAAATAGCTAGAATCAACAACAATTTGATGCAAAAGTTTGTCCTTGGTATGGTTATAGTGGGAAGGAAAATTAACAACAACAAGAACAAAAACATGCCAAAGGATAAAGGTGGAGACAATAGTACGAGAAAGAAGATTATTGCTTCACCTGCCTAGGAGAATGTGTTGGATCATGTAGTGGAGGATGGGGGCTATATCTCTTATATTCCCAATGTTTCCAACATTACACTACTTTTTGAACTTTGTTGTCTCTAGACTTTAATCTAAGTGTTTACTATATGCATTGTTTATAGATTTTATTCATTCTATGTTCTCTAATAGCTTGTTCTCCAAGCCTATTTTTTTATGTTTTTTATTATGAATTGTATTGGGTTGGGGTCCTTTCCCACTTAATTTAACAAAAAATAAACCCCATCACCAACACAATTATAAATAAGAGATTATCATTATAATTAAAATGAAATAGATTAGAACTGAAACATAGATTCTTTTGGAATTCTTTGACTATTGATGAAAAATCAAGAGAGATTTATAGAGATTCCCATTTTAAGATCCAACTCCCCATTTAATACCATTTTCTTGTGATGATCTACAACACTTCATAATGCAAGGTCATATTTGACATATTTGGCATCTTAATAACTTCCCATTATAATTTTCGTTAAATTTCATCAACTTTACAAATAATTTTTCACCTCTTTAATCCATCCAAAAGGAAGTCATTAATAAATACATTTATTTCCTTTCACCATCACCTTGATTATTGATGTGCATTCACATCAATAGTCCAAGTTTCTAAATTAATATAATTTAAAATGTAAACCACTAAATAACCTTATCGTTTCATTAATTGAACTAGGAAAGAAAGTAATGATGTGGGATGGATATTTATACATTGTAAAAATAGGACTAACATGATAGTCAATTAAACATGGGTAACGGAGCGCGAAGGGAGAGGATGGAGCGAAGTTAGGGTTTTTGTAGGGGAGTCATGGAGGGAGGGTTTCTCTAGTTATTCCTATTGAGGTGGTCATGACTTCTATGGAGGGGAGATGTATGTGGTTGGAGATGACCAATCTCTTATTGAGGTGGAGTTGGATGCTGCTAGTTATGCCGAAAGGATTTATACCATCATGGTTGTTTGTGCTAAAGGTTTTGGGTGCCTTTTTAAAACTCTGTTAGGTTGTGGGAGCCTTTTAGAACCCACTCTTAAGGTTGAGGGAGCCTAAAAAACCCTATGTATTTTTCTCTTACCAAGGACAAGTTGTATGGTGGCAGTTTTCAAGGGCCCAGTTTGGCTAGTATTTGGTTTTGGTTAAGATCACCTTTTGCCTTTGGTGGTCTGGAGACTCTGTTATAGGTTAAGGGAGCCTAGGAAAACCCTTCTTGTTGGTTCAGGGTGCCTGATAAACCCTTGTTCTCTGGCTTTTAGATCTATAAGTATTTTAGATATGTTATTTTTGCTAGCTTGATTTGCATTGTCTTATTCTTGTGGATTGTTTGGTGTTGGTTTGGTTGTCACTACTCTATTTTTTGCAACCTCTTTTGCCACAAGTTATATAAAGTTTGATTTGTTATGTATGATTGTGGTTGTGATGTTGTTTATCTTTGATGTTTCTTTCGATAGTGTCCCTTTGTTGGTTCTTGATCCGTGAAAAATCTGAGGGTTTCAGGTTCCTTCAAAACTTGTTGTATAGGGTTTTTGGTCCCCTCAAAACCTAATTATCCTAATAAAAAATATGAGTCAATTAAAAATATAGTAGAAAATAAAGAATCAGAAACTAGAGGATAGATCTCCCTTTATAGGCTAGTATCATAATGTGCAGACATCCATGTGATGATTTGTAATCCTTCCCATATTTTATTATTTAGAAAAGTTACAAAATCTAAATTTTTCACTAGATTTGAAACCCACTTGCACAATAGGAAATACAAAGAGAAAAATAGCAAGCCAAATGATGCAAAATCCTGTTAAAATGTTAAAAAACAATATATTTAATGAAACGAAAATAGAAATGGAAAGAGAGAGATGAAATTATGTGAAATGAATTAATAAGTCCAATAATAATTTATAGCTCAAATATTCAAGAAAATGTTGGAATTTCTTAGGAGATTTACATAAATATTAAGGCTCCTATTTTGGACTTTCAACTACCAAAGACACCAATAACATGGATAAATACATGTACTTCTATCCTATGTGTTTCTTAGAGGTAAAACTAGCGAAAAAAATCATGAATATTACCCCTACTTCTACAAGGGTTAATAAAGTGGTGTGTATATTTGTGTGAGTAACAAGTTAAAACTCAATGCTTCCAATTACACAACAAAAGAATTTACAATAATGAAGGTGAGAAAATGAGAAGGTAACAGAAAAAATCTATAAAAATAAAAAGAACAATTTCACCTCAACTTGTTAGAGAAGCTAAGGTAGACCAAGGAGTTTACTGGGTGCTACCTTCAAAACAATGTCAAAAAGGTGTTGGTGTGGTTCACATGGAGATTATAATGCTAAAGAGTATTATTAAAAGCTTCAAATATTATTAGACCAGGAGCTTAAGAGTTGATATATTGGATGAATCTAAATGTGAGGGGGGAAAATAAGTTCAAGGTCCAAAGAGCCATTTTGATTTGTTGCAAAGTAGTTACCACTAGAAATTGAACATACACTAGGTGGTTAATGCTAAAATATGACTATTTGGTAGTACAATATCCCTAGCCCCTAAAATCTATAAGCAAAGTTCTAATACTTTGTAGTAATTAGTCCCACCTACCTTCTTGTGCAACCTAAGTCACCGTTTATTGCCAGATTGGATGCCACAAAATCCATATAATTTATGCCTTACCCTATACCTCATTTATTTTCAAATTAAAATAGCTAATTAAAAATATATTTATTGTTAGCAATTTCTTAATTTATTGAAATCCATAAATTTTAACAATTTAGGGATAAGTGCACAATTTCTATGAGTTTACAAGTTTCTAAACTCATTCAACCTTTAATATGGTTCTAAATATACCTTAAAATTCCAAAAAGATAATTAAAAGTAGGCCAAGTTCAAAATTTTAATGAGTTTACAAGTTTGTGAACCCCCCAAAATATGACAAGGTTTATAAACTTGTAAAAACACCAATAACCTAAATAGAGAAAGTAAAAATGAAAAGTTGGTAAAGAAAAGGAAATAAGTTCATAATGTCAACTAGTTTACAAGTTTATAAAATTGTTGAAAAATCAACAAATTTAACACTAGTTTAACACTTTTTCAAATAACACAGAAAATAAAGGAAAAGCAATGTGAAGAAAAACAACTTATTCATTAAAACAGTGGCAAACAATCTCAAAACTTTTATAGTTTTAAAAAGATGTTGGAAAAAAATTGAAACCACTCCAAACATGTACAATTATTTTTAAGAATGTGGAACGCAATTTTGAGTGTGGTATTAGCAAGATATCCCATTCATGATTTCTTAAATCAATTATTAGGATGAGCATAGAAAATAAAAGATAGAGAAAAAAACATAAAAGAAAATTGCATTCTTTTATTATAAGAAATATTTCCAATATTATGATAGATAGTTAAGTAAAATAAGAAGTGATAGAGCCAATTTGCTGAGAAAATGATAATATATGAGAAATTTGTGTAAGAAATATCAATACTAGGTTATTAAGGCTCACGATAGTGAAGAGTGAGAAATAAAGGTATACATTAACCCCAAAGTAATATGGACTAATATGATCAAAGTTAAGATTTAGGATCTTGAAGGTGTGTATTGTGTTAGGATTAGGGGATAGTAATTTATTAAATAGTTTGATTAAAAAAGAAATAAAATGGTGGCATTATAAACAAAATTGATCACATAATAATGTGTCCCATTTATGAGACATCCTATATTTTTCCTAATATCACATATTATTTAGAAAAATATGGATCCAAGTCTTTTATAATTCCACATAAAAGAGTTTGATTGAAATACGATATATCAAATGCCCTCATATCAAACCCTCAATATAATCTACCTTTTACACATCAAAATGCTAACAAGAAAATAATTTTGCTTCAAATTTTGGGAGATCAAATTTGATAATTTAGAAATGTCATTTTTTAATTATGTATCCCTTAGTATTACATTTACAAAAGTATAATATATATTATGTTTTCATTTATATTATAATTTTCAAAATATAAATAAATAATATAGGTCTACTACAAAATTAAATAATCACCTATATTCAAGGTATTAGGAAGACAACAAATATTATTAAAAAAACTCAAAAAATGGTATTTTGCTTTATATAAATATCATTATTTTAATGAAAAATAAAATTCATTTTGAGAAATATGATAAGAAAGTGTTATGGAATATTATAGGTCTAAATTTTTGTCAGTGCTAATTCAAAAATTAATAATAAATATTAATATATAATTACCAAAAATACACATTCATGCTAGATATTATATATAATGATCTAATTATAAAAATTCATGGAAACTTTTTATTTTTAGTGAATATTATGATTTATTGAATAATGTCACTCAATAAAAAGTTGAAAAATAAAAAATAAAAAAGTAATAGAAATACTTTTAAAAAAATTGAAAGACAATGTTTATATCGACATAAAAAAATACAACAATTTATTAGTTTACTTTATTCTTAAATTATTGACCATTTGTTCCCTACAATTGATGCAAGTTAAAAAATATTGAAAATATTAATTTTGAGGATCCCAATTAGGCCAAAATGTGGGACATATTTTTGGGGAAAGAAACATAGGAATGGGGTTCAAAAGAAAATAAATAATTAATCAATATTGGGTAGATACATAAAGTGGACAATGTAAACATTTGATCCAGGGCTAGAATATAGACGATGATAAATAGGATTTAAAACATGTATGCAATAATGAAAACTAAAATGAATCCAAATACAATAGATCAAAAAAATGTAAAGTTAAAAAAAAAAAATCGTACATCATCAAGGACAAGAAGATAGATTCTCTTTCAGATGCATGCTCGTAGGAAAATTTAATTTCTCATAAACTTATAGATAATCTAGAGCTTTAATTACTGGATCATCCCAAGCCTTATACACTTAGTTGTCTCATAGATCAAGTGGAAATGATGGTCGATAAATATTATAAACTTATTCAATAGAAGGACTTTAACAAGGAAAATAGGATAAATATTAATACAAATTAAAAAATATATTACATTTTGTTATCTTGCTCCTAGAATTGAGTGGAAATAGAGTGCACCCCTTGCCCACTTGATTTTATCCTCAAAAATTAATATTTGATTGTTAAAGTTGAACAATTTTTTTTTCTATTATACCAGCACAATAGAAGTATTGTGTTTACAATCAAATGAAGAGACTAAAAGTAGCATGTAAGTGGATGTTCAAATGAGAGAAAAGGCCTCCTATTCATATATTTATGGTAGGACAAATGGAGGGATAGAGATTGAGTGAGAATGAGTTTGAGGATTGATGGGTTAGAAAGGGGATGATGTGAGAATGAAATGTGTCCTAGGAAAGAATGTTGGGTTTTTCATACAAATGCAAGCACACCATGGAGAGGGGCTTGTGAATTTGACAACTATAAGAATTTTAGAAACAAGGAAGAATAAAATATCCATGAAACAGACAAGTGGAAGAAAATTTAAATGGGAATATTACTACACGTGTGAGAAAAATTCTCACATAAATGTGAGCAATTAAGATTGGACAACTCCTTACACATCCACCTCACTCTTTGACTAGTCTAGTCTAAACTGCTAACAAATGTATTAGAATATTTCTCACACATTTGTCACCATATCCTCCTTTTAATTTTCTTCCACTTTTTTTCTTTCATGGATTTTCTCATCCCTTCTCCTTCCCAAAATTATTCCATCTATCACATTCACATGCTAGCCTACATGGTATTCTCACACATGTATGAGTAAATCTATACATATTTCCTATTACACATTTTATTCACACATCCTCCCCTCGTGGAACTTTTGACAATGTTAATCTCTTATTTCTCATAGTTTCTCTCTCTCAATCTTAGCCCTTTGTTTTTCCTACCTAAAATCTATAAATAGGAGGCCTTTTCTCTCATTTGAATATCCACTTCCAAGATAATTTTATGTTGATAGTTTTATCAAAATGTCTTTTACCACATTCCTATTATGTTGGTCTAGTATAGAAATCCATGCTTCAACTCTAGCAACCAACTATCACATTTTGAGAAGAAAATCAAATTAAGAATGTGTGTACTCTACTTCTACTCAATTGGAGGATCAATATAACAAAGGTATAAAAGATGGTAGTTATTCTTAAATTTATGTGTTATTTCTCTTTTCAAATTCATTTCCTTCACTTATGTTCTATATTTCTTATATATAAATTTGATGAATTGTGATGTAAAAGGATCCTTGGGTTAGTGCAATATTCCATCACCTAAAAATAAATGTTTATAGTTTTTATGTGTAAGATCTCCTTATGCCTACCCTTGTGATATGGTATTTCACTTGTGTTTAGACTTAATTTATTCACTTGTCTAATTTTATATGATTGTGGTATCCATGTACCCTATGCTCACCAATGCAACTTTTTTTTTATGAAAATCTATACACATATCTATGTTATTTAATGTTTTTTCCTCTAGAACCCTATTATTTAATTTATCATAGCCTTACCATGTTTCATATGGTTTTCTTATTTCTCATGCATGTTTTGTATCGATCATCTAATGTTATGTATTCACAAGTTGATTTTTAGCTCAAGAAAAAGGTGGAGCATAGACCAACATTTTGATTCTTGGAATATTGTTAATTATATTTATATCCTAATATGTACAATAGAAGAAAGATGGGGGAGGGAAAGAAGGAGAGAGGGAGAGAGTAGAGAGAAATAGCCAGAGTGAGTGAGAGAGAGAGAGAGAGAGAGAGAGAGAGAGAGAGAGAGAGAGAGAGAGAGAGAGAGAGAGAGAGAGAGAGAGAGAGAGTATATTAGGGGATCCCTATCCACTATAGGTGCTACTTTGTTATGGGTAACTTGGCTTCCTCTTGTCCCCTTGGGTTTTATCTATATTTTTCCCTCACTTGGTGGAAACATTCTAACCACTTTCATCTCACTATCTTTTGTACTCCTTTGGATGATAACTCATAGTACTTTGTAGGTTTGGTGCTTCCTTATCCTACTGCTTTAGTTGGTTTGATTGTCTAGGATTCTACTTTTGTTTCCCCCACTACTAGAAACTCAAGCTATTTCCATATTCCTTTGATGATTTACAAATCCCTATATTGGGATTGTAAAGCTTCCCCTCTCAAAATAAGGTACCCATTAGGGAGGTTCATCTATCTATTCAAAAGATACATCCTCCCCTAGTCCTACATGTTCCATGGTTAAAAATGATGCATCTTGGAATATTGTTTATCAAAAAAAATCTAGTCCCTTATAGTTCCTAGCATATAGATTGTCCTGTTGGGAATGAAGTTGGGCATCAAATTTTATTTTTAGTGATTTATGATATTCCTATTTTTTCATGTAGTGTTCTCTATTTTTGTTTCATTACAACTTTGTTGTCATTTCGAAATGATTTCTTCATGTTCCATTTCTAGTATAATTTGGTTACCCCTATGATAACTATCCTACTTTGTAACAAGGTTTAAGCCATGTCAAAAACCCACTTATTTTAATTAAAAACATAAACAGTTCAATGTTTTTTCGTTATTCAAAGTTTTTCCTTGTTTTCCTTTCTCTTCCTATTTCTCACTCTCCCTTTTCTATACATTCTAACATGTTAGATATATCTATATATTTTAGCCTCTATTAGAATCATCCCTAGACTCCACAGTCCTCATGTGGCGAATTCTGATGGTATAAAATAGGTGATGTGACTATGTACTTTCCCATGCTAAAATCGTCCTCCTTTAAAAGTATGTCTTTTCCCCAGGAAATGAGTCTTCGTTTATATACTAAATATTTTGTAGACCTTCAATTTTTAGAGGGAAATGTATTCTTATGAATCTACTTTAGCTACTAGTCAGTTGCATCTTGCTAAATTTTAGATTTTTGGGTTACTTGAATATTGGTGGTAATATATGCATATGAGTCTTTTTTAGTATTTGTTGTGGTGGATGGTCTCTAGACATTTTCTATTAATGTCTTTGCTTCTTTCAGTAATCAAATGAAACAGGAAAGGCATAGACTAACAACTTCCTAGAGTTTCTTGATTTGTGCTTTAATTGTCTTACTTTAATCCAATCTATTGAAGTTGGCTATGTAGATTTTTCATTTATGTTCTTTTTGTACAATGCACATCTATCATGTCATCATATGTGCTATAAATATGTAAAATATAGGCCTCTATATGCTTAATTTCATTTTTGACAAATTTTTCATTCTTGTCCATTGTGGAAAAAAATCATAATTTGTCCATGGTGGAAAAACTTCATATATAATATATTAATGTCAATAGTTATAGTATAAAGATTGTCAATGTGGGTCTTTAGATTTGTGTAGGTTGCCATGTACACCTTTTCCTTATCTCCATTTTATTGTCTATCTCATAGTTCTCTATCTTGATTGTAACTTTTTGATGTTCCATTTTTTTATGATATGGATGTATATGATGTGTTTCAATTCATCTCCAATGAAAAACTTGTATCCTTGTAAGCATGAGAGATCTTTGTTGATCTCAAAAACTAGATTTTGCTAATTTTTAAAGGGTAGTTAGAGAAGATTACAATTGTCGGACCATATGTGACCTATGAAACAACCTTCAAAATTTTAGAAGCCAACTCTTCATTTTAAAAAGATTTGGAAAGGAGAATAGAAACCAACACACAAACCAAAGGTCTGGGTGGGAATTGAAATCTCAATGAATGCAGAGCTTTTACAAAGGACTTGGGGTACTCTGTAGTTAATCATTCTACTGGGGAAACATATTTTGCGGCTTGGGCATAGTACACCAAAGACCCTTCATTGTTGGGAAGAGAATAAAATGAATGTAGTAGCTCAGACATAAGTCATGATATTCAAATTCTCCTGTGGGAAGCACTCATAAAGGCCAAACGAAATTGATAACCCAACTACCCTGAAAAGATAAATCCCTTCACTTCTTGCGAAATAAATGCTAGTTGAAACCAATTTTCATAAAAATGAATGAGTGAATAGACATGATACATATTTCATGAACAAAAGAGCCAAAATTAAGAAATTCATTAATAAAAATAATCATGCCTTTATTGATGACACAAAGTATCATTTATAATGACAAAAAAGACGACAAAGACACAACACGTGTCAAATTAAAAGCGAAGCTAAGACCCTAATGTAGATCATAGTTCATGCAAGAAAATAAAAAAGGGAAACTTGTTATTCCCCTTCTAAAGCTATTACATCCATAGAAGTTATTTAGACCATTTCTTTGAGAACTCAGAGTCTTCAAAAATTCAGAATCATCTTTTCATCGACACCTTATGGGATTTTATAATCTCCTTTGAAGATAATTTATGTTCTACGTGAAAAATTTGCAAAGATAAGGCTAGGATGGCACCGCCAGTTGCTCTTGTGCTGCAAAATTTTAGGCCATACATTCATCCTTGATCTTCGGTATAGGAAACATTTGTGCTTTGATCATAATTGAGGGGCTAACCACTTTCATTATTTTCCAAATCTTGTTGATTTCAAATCACCTTTAAATCTTTTCAGGTTCATGCATGCGCATCTTTTACTTAGTTGTTTTCATTATTCATTCTCCATAACCAACTTAATCCTAATGGCCAAGGATCATTACACGCTGAGGTGGAGATACGGCCAACACATATGGAGAGTCCACAACTTCCCTATAGTACTTTCGGCCCTTTTAGTGATGCTTCCTTGTGGATTACACATGGTGAATGGGCAAGAATTCTTAGAATAAAATCTACAACATAACTTGAATTCCTCGCAGGTGCAACAAGTGGAATATAGGCGGGGATTCAATCAAAGCGAGTCCAAAATCTAACTAAAAATAACTATCCATTAGGTCTTAACGAGGTCCACCTTGCTCGAAGAGGGAAAGGATGTTGCTTTCTTGCAACTGAGAAAGACAATGGAAGACTGACTACTATATCTAGAAATTTATAGTTGTTGGCAACTCATAGGGGAACCTTTGCCTGCGGAGGTGAATCCCGAATCTCTAGTTCCATGATCTTGATGCTTTTTTATTGGGCTTGTTGGATTCTATGTTATGCGTCTCAGGTTGGATCTCACCAATGGGCTTGCCAGAGAAAACCTTGAGAAGCTTCTGCACTTACAGGTATTAGGGCTCCTACAACCAAGGAAAAATCAAATACCAGGAGGTCGTTTACCATATGTTTTGAGTGAATATCAAAAATTTCTTCAAAACACATCAGGCGACGTCTTGAAAAGAAGAACAAGGCTAGCTCGGGCAATCAGGGCAACTAGGTTGCAATGCAATGCTCAAAGAGATCAGAATTTGCAAAGGAAAGATTGCATCAAATGAAAGAAAAGACAACGTAAACCCTACACTTTGAGACAAAAGAAACCTAATCAATGAATATTATTTTAGGATATAAGACTTAGAAGATCCTTTCTAAATTTTTGGGTTTATAATCACAAGTTTTCACCTTAGAAGTTTGTATGTAGGGGCGAATAGCTCCATTAATTTTAGCGTGTGCATGTGATTAATTCCTTCTTCCTTAAGTAGAATGGATAAAAAAGTATATCAGTGGATAAGCTACATGGATGGACCCGACTTCCAATAGCCAACTAGATAGAGGCTTGCTGTCAGATGGATGTCCATAGCCCCGGCAAGGATATCGCACTGGTTCCTATCGGATACTGCTCTATTGCCAGACAATAATCTTTAGCCCCGATAAAGTTATTTCCACCACCTATTTTCAATTTAATCTCATTTTCTTTCAAATGAGCCCTTAGCCTTTCACTCTTATGATTTTCAAGGAACCTTTTAAAGGCACTTTTGCAGGTTAGGAACCAGGGTGGTAGTAGGAGCGACCTTTAGATTTTTCATTTAGTTCACCATATATTAATTTGCAATACATGAACCCATAAGAGTATTAAATATGAATTTATGTTAAGGATTCACGGAGATTCATTTGTACATGATAGGACATCCTAAATGGGCAAAGCTACAATTACAAAATTAAGAAAAAACCACCAAGAAGAAAATAAATCTTATATCTTAAAACAATATTAAATGTATTTATTTTCTCCTTACCCAAAGTGTATGATTTGCATAATCCTTGGTGTCATGCGATGAAATATTTGTAATGGGAATTTTCCCTCTTTAAGACTAGTTCTACACGTTGTCTATTCCTAAGAATGATTTCTTGCCAAAATTAATTATAGGAATAAAGGAAGACTCGTGCAAAAAAGGTTGGCCTATCTATAAAAGCAAGCTTTCATTAACCTTGAGGTTATTTCAAAGTTAAGTTGTTTCTAAAGAGATTAGCAAAGAGGAAAATAATTGTAGTGAGAGATGGATACTCTAGTGAGGTTGACAAGAATGAAGATACAACAAGCCTTCCTTGGGAGGATCAACAATATTTGCCTTCAATGTTTCTTGGTGACAGACAATGACCTAGTTATTGCAACTATGAAGTGGGGGCTTGGAAAGGATTTTCTCGCCAATGAGGACAAATACCAGGTGGGCACAGACATTGAGTCATGTTTTTTTGGTTCACTATTAGATTTGGGCAAAATAGCTCTTATTATAACCGAATTGACCCATGGGTTGTTTGGGGATGAACTCATCAATGGACTAGACTATGTTTTGTTGGCATGCCTAGTATGGGATTGAGCTTCCTATTGCGACTGATTTCAAAGCCTTTTAAGAGAGGGATGCAGTTGTGCCTTGGCTTCCCTCTATTTGCAATTTCCACACTAAGTTCCTAGAGGATCATAGAGATCATTTCATCCATGTGTGCAAGATTCTCAAGAAGCTCTCTGGATAAGACCCAACTCTAGACATGGGCTAGATTGAATAATTTAGGGTCTCGGTCTTTGCCCAAAATGCAGACTCTGAAGGGGAAGAGTGGTTGGATGATTCTGACTCTAAGGATGAGGATGAGGATCAGGATAAGGATCAAGATGATAGCCAAAATGCATCTAACTGACTCAGGGAACTTTCCCTCTATTACTAGGAATTGCTTACATCAATCAAGAAAGAAAAATCAATATAACATTTTATAATTTTGCCTTCCTTTTGAAAATGATGTGTATAATCTCATATAATTACCGCTTTTAAAAATATACGAAATAATATATATGACTTTTACTAGATTTTTTGCATGTACATCAATTTTCCTTTTGCTTTGACCAAAATGTAGACTCTAAAGGGGATGAGTGGTTGGATGATTTTGTCTCTAAGGATGTGGATGAGGATCAGGACGATAGCCAAAATGCATCTAACTGACTCAGGGAACTCTCCCTCTACCGCTAGGAATTGCTTACATCAATCAAGAAACAAAAATCAATACAACATTTTGTAATTTTGTTCTCCTTTTGAAAATGATGCGTATAATCTCATAATTACCGCTTTTAAAAATATACAAAATAATATATACGACTTTTACTAGATTTTTTGCATGTCCATCAATTTTTCTTTTGCTTTTGTATGGAATTTTAATTTTAATGATGCATTAAGTAAATAATCATAAACCACATTGTCTTTTTCTCATTCCCTAAAAAAAATGAAGGCTACAATTTACTATATATATGAACCGGTAAATGGGAAGGAGATACTTGATTCGCAAGATGGTTATAGATTTTCCTATTTTTGCTTTTGTAAAGCGGAAAAATCAAACCCTAGTTGTTCTCCCCTCCCCAACTCCAAGGAGAGAGAAGGGAGAGTCACTAGGGTTGATGGTTTTCACTTAGGAGAGACTTTACATTCAAAAGAGGGGTTGAAATCCACAAGATCCAATCCCACACAATGCAAGATTGGATTCTAAATGAGTTTCAATGGTTGTGACATCAAGGATACCCTCTGTTGTAAAGGATGTAGATAGAATGATTGAACTAAGAATGCATGTAAAGTAGGAAAGATTCGCTTATAAATAGAGATAGGGATACGGGATGAAGCTGCGGACTTGGAATTAGCAGTAAAATGTCGAGACGGTGCTGTTCTACAAATTTGAGCAAAAGTTGACGGGACGATGGCGCCCGGTGTGCACACGGTCCTCCGAAAAATCCGCGAAACGAAGGTGGATTTGTTCGTCTCTGCACAAGGATTCCAGATCGTCAATTACAGCCACGTACCTCCAACCTACACACAGAAAAGAGAGGACGATTGGGGGGTTAGGGATTAGGGGTTTGTCTTTAGGTCAAACCCCGGTTTTGGAATTAACCAAGAAATGAGAATGTTGTAAATGTAAATGTTTGTAATGTAAACAAGTACTGATACCTTGTTGTAAGAATGTTTGTATTCTTACATGCGAAGGTGTAATGTATGTTGTATGTTGTATGTTGTATGTTGTATGTTGTATGTTGTATGTGATCTCCTCTTCAATGGTTGAATCCTTGTCTTGAATGCAACACCTAGCCTTGAATGGAGACTTAGAATGCTCAATTGCTTGAAGGAATACTTGAATGCTTGAATGTTTGAATGTTTGAATGTTTGAATATCGCTTCCGCGTCTTGCTCTTTGTTTATTTCCTTCCTTCCTTTCTAGGAGAGGAAAAGTAGTTTATATACTTGTCAAATAGGGTTGATAGACTGATTTTTCTGACCTTACGCCGCCCAGGAAACATTATTTCCCAAATTGCAAACTTAAAGACCCAATGCCCAAAAGGAGACTGGGCCCAAAATAGGGCCAGGGACCAGGGCGTTGGGCGCCATGGTCCCACCTCCCGGGACAACAGGGTGCAAGGAGGGATCAGGCCAAGGTGCAGAAAAATGCAGTTTTTGGTGTTGTAAAGAGGTTTCGGGGTCTCCATTCAGATTCAATGTTGCACCGCCATCGTGAAGACCCAAATGCAGTCGAAATTGCAAGTGTCACAATTTTAGGACGCTACATTTAGCCCCCACTTTAGCGGGAGTATAAGCGTACACTCATACTTCCGATAAAGTACAAGGAAACAACATTGAGAGACTTTCACCACGTCAAGGAGGCAAGATACACCAAGCCCCCAATGGACTAAGGATCTTACGACTTCGATTGACAAAGTAAAAGGGAAGATCATGAGGGAGAACCATGACTATCAGTAGTAAGGTTCCCTCACTATGAGTCATGCAAGAAAGATATCAAAAATTTTCAAGGCAAAGCTAAATTTGTCAAGAAATTTTCAAGTATCTTGAAAAGATATGAATGGGATGTATGCCCCCCTAAGTTAAAGCGATCGCACACGCCTCACTGGGGGTGATTGCTTTAAGGTAGTGATACATATAAGAAATGAGAAAGGAGCACGTTATCACAAGGATTTAGCCCCCAAGTGTGAGATAAGGCCAAGGATAATAGACACAAAACACAAAGCACAAGGTGACTTTGCTTTCCTCGGGGTCAGTTTGTTGTATGATAATTCATGTATATCATATTATGTATGCATAATTGTTCTTCATTCCCCAATCAAGGAAGGTCACCTAGAAGAAGGGAACACATGTGTCTTTTCAGTCAACATGAGAGAGACCAAAAGAGATCTCAATTGTTTGCATCATCCTCAAGTAGACAACACTAAGGACAACAAATAGAAGAATGAGAATAACACATAGAAGAAGTAACAAAAGAGATCAAGAGAGGAGGAGAGAGTCTGCTATGCTAATGAAACTAGTCTAGCACGTCATCTACCCCCCAATCTTGCTGATCAATATTTCGGGAAGGTAGGAAACACGCTAGAGGAGGAACATCCAACACAGCAGATGGAGCTATCACAAGATCCAAACAAGGGCCATGTTCATGTTCCGAGCCACTTGTTTCTTGTCTAGGAGCTAGGATAAGTGCTTTAGAAAATTCGTTAGATAAATGGTTATCAACATCAACATATTCATATTCAATATCAGAATGAACAGGAGTAACATTTTCATCATGAATAACATTTTCATCTATATCATCATCAAGATTTACAAAAATAGGATCTTTAACTCGCACAGGATCAAGACCATCATGCACCTTATGTTTAGGAGATTTTGGCTCAATCTTCGGCTAAGTAGAAAATGGAATAATAATAGCTGAAGGTGTTTTGGGGGATTGCAAAGTTTGAGAAGCAGCTGCCTGAGCTCTAAGACGACACTTTCGTCGACGTTCACGTGCAGAACGATTTCGTCTAGTCTTAGTAGGAAGTTGAAAAGATTGAGGAGGAGGAATGTTCTCATCCTTATCACTTGGGTGTTTAGGTTGTGGTCTCTTAGGTTGGGTAATAGGAGAAGAGGAAGGTCTCTTCTCTCTATAAGAGGAAGGAGGAGGAACTGCTCCATATAAAGGAGGAATATTTGGTTAAGGAAGGAGACCAAGCCCATCATGACGAGGAGGTATAGGTCTACTTTTAGGAAGTTTATTAGATATAGGCATAGTCACATTCATAGGGATGGGTTGGGAATCTTCTTGAGGAAAGACATTAGTTTTATCTTTCAAAGAAAGAACTTCCTTCTCAAGAATGATAGGAATATCAAGTTTGGGTGTTCTAGGTTCACTTACAGATAGGATCATATCTTTTTTCCACCTTTAATAAGATTTGAAAAGATGATCACTTCGCGGAGGAAGAGATTGGAATTGTTTAGGCCAAAAGTAATCCATAGGAACGCTAGAAGTTCTTTTAGCAAGTTTAAAGAGGCTATGATTGACAGTAACAACTTCACCATTATGGGGAAATTTCAAACACTTGTGAATAGGAGAAACAATAGCTTTCATGGAAGATAGCCAAGGATAGCCTAGCTTCACACGAAATTGTTCGGATGATGGAATAATAGCAAAGTCCACATCAAGGGATTTGTTATGGACCTCAATAGGTAATGTAATAGAACCAATTGCAGGAGAAGAAAATGCATCAAATAATTTCACAACCACATTTGTTTCGTCATAGATCACTTGATTCAATTGCAAAGTAAAAAGAAATTCTTCAGTAATGACATTAACCATACAAGAAGGATCAACAAGCACTCCACGGCAAGGTGTATTCTTGACTTTTGCAACTATATATAAAGGACCATCAGGTGCCCTGATAGTTTCACTGGAATCAAAGGTGATGGAAGGTTCTTTAGGGATTTTCTGTTGTTCCACAAAGTTAATCACATTCGGAGTCATAGACACAAGATCATCAGGTGAGACAGAGGAATCATTAGTATCAATCACATTAGAGGTATGAGAAGGTAATGGATCGGTAAAAATCTAAAGATTTTGGTTAGGAGGAGCTACAGATGTGTTGCCTTTATCATTCACACCAGAAACAGAGATAGTATTATTATCAATCAAATCTTGAATTTTACCCTTTAAAGCAAAACATTTTTCAGTATCATGCCCAGGTTGACGATGAAATTGACAAAAAGATTTGTTATCGAAATAGGGTGAGTTAATCTTTGCAGGATCTATTTGCTTTATAGGAGGGAGAGTAAGCACATTTTGTTCCAATAACTTATTCATAATACTATGCAATGATTCATTCAAAGGAGTAAACTTTCTTTCTTTCTTGAAAAACTTAGAAATAGGAGGCACACCTGATGCTACATTCACATTGTTGTTGATGATGTTTTCATTGAATTTAATTGACTCTCTATTCGGTTTAAACTTCCCAAATGGTTGTTGACTACTATCACCCTTATCACTCGGAGCCATAGGATTTGCTTGTTCCATTTGACTCACAGTCAGTTGATAATTGTGAAGAGTTGTGCACAAGTATTGGAAAGAAGTAAACTCAGAAAACAGAAGTTTTTCTCTAATATCTTTTTGTAAATTAGAAATAAAGATTCTTTGAATATCATTGTCAGGTACTGGAAAAGAAATTTGAGCATACAAATGCTTATATCTACCAATGAAATTAGTCACTTTTTCTTTAACACCTTGTTTACAATGCATTAAATCAATCAAAGTAACTTTAGGACTTATATTGTTTTGAAATTGTTGAATAAAAGCATTTGCAAGTTGTTCAAAAGAAGTAATAGAATAAGAAGGCAACGAGCAATACCATTGTAGGGCTTTATCTCTTAATGTTCTAGTAAACAGTTTTGCAAGCAACCTTTGGTCATAAGCAAAATCGGTACATATTGTTTGAAAGGTCTTAACATGTGTTAGAGGGTCACCCTTACCATTATAAAGCTCCAAATGCGGAATTTCAACATGTTTAGGGGGGATAGCTCGAACAATGTCAAGAGAAAGTGGGCTCGCAACATCGAATGTGGGCACACTAAACTTAGATTGATTCATAGAGGCAATTTGTTGCTGTAAAGAAGAGACAGTTTGTGCAAGATTGTTAATGGTCGCTTCAGTCGAAGAGTTCATATTAGACGTGTTAGATTGTGATGGAGGTATTATGTTATTGAAAGGAGGTATTGATTGAGAGTAAGGTGGTGGGACACTATGATAGTTATTCATAGGAGATGATTGGAAAGGAGGAACACCACAAGGAGGAATGGAATGGTTAAATGAATTGCCCCCTTGTGTCATGTTCATTTGTGGAGATATAATAGGAACACTTATTGAAGGAATGAATGAAGAAGTTGGATTGAATGAAGGAAGAGGGTTAATTGAAGAAGAGGGATTGCCCCCATGACTGGTGATCATAGGTGCAATGTCTTGTATTGAAGTAGTCATTATGTTTGATGTAAAAGTAGGTATACTAGCAATAGGAGTTGTCAAAGGAATAGAATGATTAACTTGAGTAGGAGGTTGTGTATAACCTAAAGTTTCGATACAACTCTTCATAGGCATCACATTCGAATCCACAATGTGTGCAATACCACGCAAAATATCAATTCCATTCTTATCACTTTGAACCATACGTTTTAGACCCTCAATTAATGAAAGAGCTTCACTATCAGGGTATTATTGAGACATCCATTGTCGAAAATCATCAAATTGGTTATCCAATTTCGAAAGTTGTTGTACAGAAACCTCATGGAGAGCTTCTTCATCATTATGAGGATTAGAGGAATTACCCATGTCCTCGTTAAAAAGGCCATTCAAATTAGGTTCCATCTCCTCAGTAATTAAACCTTGGAAAGACTTAATTCTAAGGCTTCGTCTAACGGGAATAGTGTAAGTAGGGCTTATTGTTGTAAAACTCATGCACTAAAGATAGAGAGAAGATTTTGAATTTTAGAGGTAGCAAATTTCAATAAAATCAGCCAATCTCCTAGATTTAAGCTGTTAAATGCAATCAGGACAATCTCCCAAAATTTCGGAAAAAATGTCCGGGACCGTGGCGAACGGAGTGCACACGGTCCTCGCAACTTTTTTCGAAATTTTCAGGGATGAAAGTTATGATGATTTTAAAGCTAATATGAAAAAATTGAGTGATTTTACGATTTGTAGATAGGCCAAATTAAAGTTGCAATCTCAAAATTGAACCCTACCAAGATTGTTGAAAAATGCAAAATTTGAATTTTGAAAAAGAGAGGGAAACTGAAATTTTGAATTTTATGATTTTAGAGGGAATACTAAAAGCAATGCAAGTTTTGAAATTTAAAAGTTGACTCAATTTCACGCAAAATTCAAATTTGAAAGCGGAAATCAAAGTTGTTGCAATTAAACACTTAATTTCAGAAGTCACAAATTGTAAAAATTTGAATAAAGCACTGAAATTTCGAATGAATGCTAACACACTTTTCAGATTTAGTACAGTAAGGAACACAATTTTGATATGAATTTCAATTTCAACAATTTTTGAATGATTATAAGCCTTTATCCAAGCAATCACTAGACCAACTTTGACTTTAATTTTGAAAGTGTTAAAATTGATAAAATCAGCCAAAATTCTGGATTTTAGCAGAAAAATACAGTAAGATCTAGCTCCCGAAATTTCGGAAAAAATGTCAGGGACGATGGTGCTCGGGGTGCACACGGTCCTCGCAACTTTTTTTCAAATTTTCAGGGATGAAAGATATTGTGATTTTGTTGTGGAATCCAAAATTACAGCCGATTTGGAAGTGTTTTGATCAGTGAAATTATCAGTCAAAGGTTGAATCAAGAAGGTTTTAAAAATTAGGGTTTTGACATTTAACCACTTAATTTTCAGAATTAAAGCACAAATATGAATTGATAATTTTCAATAGAAGGGTAGATCTGAAACAAGCATTAACAATTAAACATTCCACAAGTTTAATTACTAAAAAGAAAATTTTAGGGTTTTTATGCAATTAGCCTTTAAAATTTGCAAAAGATCAAACATGGAAATGTAATTAAGGAAACAAAATTTTCAGATCTAACCATAAATAATCAGAATGAGGATGTTCATGTCGGGTTCACCAAAATGTAAAGCGGAAAAATCGAACCCTAGTTGTTCTCCCCTCCCCAACTCCAAGGAGAGAGAAGGGAGAGTCACTAGGGTTGATGGTTTTCACTTAGGAGAGACTTTACATTCAAAAGAGGGGTTGAAACCCACAAGATCCAATCCCATGCAATGCAAGATTGGATTCTAAATGAGTTTCAAGGGTTGTGACATCAAGGATACCCTCTTTTGTAAAGGATGTAGATAGAATGATTGAACTAAGAATGCATGTAAAGTAGGAAAGATTCGCTTATAAACAAAGATAGGGATACGAGATGAAGCTGTGGACCTGGAATTAGCAATACAATGTCGAGACGGTGTTGTTCTGCAAATTTGAGCGAAATTTGACAGGACGATGGCACCCGGCGTGCACACGGTCCTCCGAAAAATCCGCGAAATGAAGGTAGATCTGTTCGTCTCTGCACAAGGATTCCAGATCTTCAATTACAGCCGCGTACCTGCAACCTACACATAGAAAAGAGAGGACGATTGGGGGGTTAGGGATTAGGGGTTTGCCTTTAGGTCAAACCCCGGTTTTGGAATTAACCAAGAAATGAGAATGCTGTAAATGTAAATGTTTGTAATGTAAACAAGTACTGATACCTTGTTGTAAGAAAGTTTGTATTCTTACATGCGAAGGTGTAATGTATGTTGTATGTGATCTCCTCTTCAATGGTTGAATCCTTGTCTTGAATGCAACACCTAGCCTTGAATGGAGACTTAGAATGCTCAATTGCTTGAAGGAATACTTGAATGCTTGAATGTTTGAATGTTTGAATATCGCTTCCGCGTCTTGCTCTTTGTTTATTTCCTTCCTTCCTTTCTAGGAGAGGAAAAGTAGTTTATATACTTGTCAATTAGGGTTGATAGACTAATTTTTCTGACCTTAGGCCGACCAGGAAACATTATTTCCCGAATTGCAAACTTAAAGACCCGATGCCCAAAAGGAGACTGGGCCCAAAATAGGGCCAGGGACCAGGGCGCTGGGCGCCATGGTCCCACCTCCCGGGACAGCAGGGTGCAAGGAGGGATCAGGCCAAGGTGCAGAAAAATGCAGTTTTTGGTGTTGCAAACAAGTTTCGGGGTCTCCATTCAGGTTCAACGTTGCGCCGCCATCGTGAAGACCCAAATGCAGTCGAAATTGCAAGTGTCGCAATTTTAGGACGCTACAGCTTTTACCTTTTGAGATTTCCTTATTTTTGTAACATTGCTTTCTGAGGAAGTTGAAAAATATAACTTCAGAGATCCCAAGAACACCTTCAAGCAAAATACCTATCATAAGAGAAGAATGGAGGCAAAAAAGAAAAAATGGCTTTGAATAAAAAGATTATCATTCAAAGAGGGAATGAAAAAGAAAATACAATACAATCCTTATAAAAGGAGATTATGCAACTCTAAAGAAACCCTAAAGGGATAATATGTATTCAATAATTAGAATAATTATTAAATACCTACAATATTATTAAATGCCTAAGTTTAGCTTAAGTGTAGAGGATAATAGACTAATAATTAAATAATTAGCTAATACATGATAACTCTAACAACCCCCCTTATGATGAACTTAGGGAGTAGCTAAAAACTAAATGCATGAAGCAAATGCAACTACATGAAGAAGGAAAATTTGGGTCCCGGCAACAAAGCCTGATGAGGTAGCTAATCACAACTAAATCTCTATAAATTGGAGAAATAGAGAAAACCATGTGGGAAAAAACTCTACTCCAAAAAGAGATGGAAAAAGAATGCTAAAAAAAACATGAAGGAAGGAAGGCCTCAATGAGACCCCCCAAGGACAACTTCCTTCACCCCAAGCATAGAGCGCAACTAAAGGTAGTGTGGAGATGCAAAAGGTTTAGTGAAGATGTTAGCAACCTGCTCCTCTGTAGGAATGTACTCCAAGATTAGAAAGCCATCCTAAATCAATTTTCTGATAAAGTGCATGTGAAGCTCAATGTGTTTAGTCCTCTGGCACTCCACTGGGTTGCGGGAAATGTGAATGGAACTCTGATTGTCACACCAAAGAATAGTGGGACTATTAGGAGGAAACCCAAACTCAGTCATCAACTGTCAAAGCCATAAAACCTCTTGACTAGCTAACACCCCTACTCAGTACTCAGCCTCTATAGATGATAATACAATAGCAGACTACTTCTTGCAAGACCATGTAATAAGGCCAGAACCAAGGCAAAAAATAAAGCCAGAAGTAGACTTGTGATCATGAGAATCACCAACCCAATCTGAGTCAATGAAGCCAACAATGTGAGGGGATCCTGAAGTATAGTGAATTCCAAACTATATAGTGCCCTAAATGTACCTCAAAATATGTTTGGCAACTTGCTAATGACTCTCATGGGTATCATGGGAGAACCTATAGACAAGACCAACCACAAAGGAAAGATTCGGGCATGTATGTGTTAGATACAACAAACTGCCAACCAACTACCTATATAAGGTAGGATCCACGGAAGGTGTAGAACAAGTGGTAGACAAAACAACACTTGAATGAAATAGTGTGGGTCCAAGCTTGCAAGAAAGCATGTCAAATCTATGAAGCATATCAAGAGCATACTTCTGCTAAAGTATGGAAATCCCATCGGAAGACTGAATAACCTGTAGGCCTAAAATATAGTGCAGAAGTCCAAGATCTATCATCTCAAACTGCTACATCAAAGCTCTCTGAATATCCAGAATCAAAGAGGATGAGCTACCTGTAATGATGAGATCATCTACATATAGCACAAGAATAACTATATCATCCTCTCGACACTGAATATAAACTATGGGATTGAAATGACAACGTGTGAAGAGTGTGGAGAGCAAGAAAGAGTCCATCTTCTCATACCAAGCCTGAGGGGCCTATTTGAGACCATATAATGAATGTCGAAGTGTGCAAACCAAAGAAGAATCTTGCACAAATCCCTGAGGCTACTCCATATAGGTCTTCTCATGATGTTCTCCATGCAAGAAGGAACTCTTCACATCCATCTAAAAAATTGTCCATCCCTGTGAAGATACAAGCAAAAGTACAAAGTGAATAGAATTCATCTTGGTGACAGGAGCAAAGGTCTCGGAGTAATCAATACCCCCCACCTGAGAAAACCCCTTTGCAACAAGATGAGCCTTATACTTATTAATAGAACCATCTACAACATACTTAGTATGGTACACCCACTTGCACCGAACCAACTTTCTTCCTTTCGGAAGAGTACAAAGATCCCAAGTATGATTCTTCATCAAAGAAGAACACTCCTCATCCATGGCCCTATCCCACTTTGGGTGACCGGTCGCCTCTGAAATTTTTTTAGGATCATCAGAAATGACATGACTCAGAAGAATAGAACTAGGTGTCTATGCACGATTACGATGAGAATCTGAAGGATCACCTTCCATAGAACCAACGACATCAACTATAAAACAGGCCCACTTGGGAAAAGGCTGAGCTGCAAGTGGTGGTGGTGGTGGGGGAGATTTCAGACCATCATCTGCATCATCATCAAGGAATAAGGAATCCTCAAAAGATGAAGAGGGGGGAGAAGGGAGTGAGGGATAATTTGGTGATGGAGAATCCACCTGAGGAAGGCGCTCATCAAACTAGACATCCCGCCTAAATAGGACCTCACAGGAATCCAGACAAAACAACCTATATGCCTTAACATCCTCACAGTAGCCAACAAATATGAGTCATCGGCTCTTCCTCTCCATGCCTTTCCCTAGAGCATCTGAAATAAATGCCCAAGCCTCACTACCAAAAACTCAGAATGATGAAACATCAGGCTTGACATGGGACCAAGCCTCCTCAAGAGTCATCTAGTGCAATGCCTTATGAGGCATCCAATTCTAAATATAAGTGGCATAATTAACTGCCTCAGCCCAAAAAGTAAGCTGCATAGAACATGATTGAAGCATACAATTGGCCATCTCCTATAGTGTTCTATTCTTTCTCTCAGCAACACCATTTTGCTTAGGGGTGTGAGGAACTGATAATTGATGCTACAAATCATGCTTTGTGCAAAAATCTATAAAAGCCTGATTCACATGCTCTCTCCCATTATCTATGCATATCCTCTGGATAGAAAACCAAACTGCTTCTCTACAAATATCTTAAAGACTCGAAATGAATCAAAGACATCAGACTTGTACTTAAGAAAGTACACCCTTGTACGTCTGAAGAAGTCATCAATTAATGTGAGCAAATACTTAGCCCTTGAAAAGGATGGAGTCAAAAATGACATAATATCACTGTGTACCAAATCCAAGGGTGCCTTAGCATGTGTGGCTCTACTTGTAGGAAAGGGATCTCTATGATGTTTTCCAAGTGCACAACCTCGACATACACTATCAGTATAGGATATCTGAGGGAGTCCAATCACAAGTGCCTGTGTGCTCATATGTGGTAAGTATCTGTAATTGACATGGCCAAAGCGCTCATACCAAAGTATTCTCACTAAATCTACATGTGCTACAAGAGAAACACCTGAACCATCTAAACTCTCAAATCCATCAAACATGTATAACCGAGAATCAGGATCAACACTGCTAATTGCCACAACCAAATCAAGATCATGGAGCTCTCTAATAACCACATCATGTGGTGAGAACTCAACTGTTTTACCAGATCTAGAATGACAAATCTGATAAACAGAGAGGAGGTTTGTCGAAATGTCATGAACCAAAAGAACATCTTGAAGACAACCACCTGTCAATGGAACGGGACCTAAACCTGAAACTGAAAGTTGTGATGAGTCACCAACTGCAATCTGTAAAGTATCACTATGAGCAAGTGAGGCAACAATCTACTGAAAGTGTGTCATGTGGTGAGAAGCCCCAGAATCAATAATCCAAGTTGATGCAGATTTAATAGCTCGTGCAGAAAGAGCATGTCATTTCCCTGTAGAAGAGGAAGGAGGCTGAGGAGAAGAAATATGATGTTGTTGCATGGTTTCCTCTAAAGCCTCTAATCGTTTCCAACACCGGGAAACTAGATGTCTTTCTTTGCCACAGAAACTACAAATTTTTATTCTGATTTCTTCTTAGTTAGTGTTGGAGGAAGACTCACCAGACTTAGAAGATTTTTCCTATTTGGGATAGGACTTAAGTTTAGAATCAGAATTATGTGGTGGCTTGGAGGGACTCTCACCGCCAGCCGAATCCTTCTTAGGATTCGGTTTCTTCTTCTTTTTCTCTTTAGATGTATGTTCAACCAATGCTTTGTTCTTTGATCCTATGAGAGTCTCCAACTGAGATAGGTGAGCTTACTCATGAGTCAAGCGATCACAGAACACATCAAATGTAGGCATGGTGAAGCGTGCACCCAAGGCATCCATAGTGGAATAAAATGTTGAAGCAAATATCTGATAGGGACCTCAAAGCTTAGAGAGAATCAAGTAGATACACTCTATGTCTGTCTTATTTTTTCCACAACTGTGTAGGATAGATCTGGGGGTTTTAAACTTGTTTAGAATGTCCTTAATGGGAGGAAAGGACTCGGGTAACAAAGAACAAAGTTCCACTTCAATCTGTAAAGCTCTGAACTCATTGATGGTACCATAAAGATCAACAAACCTGGACCACATAGTCCGAGGAGTGAGCAAACCATCAAGGTGAAAAATCAAGTTGTCAGAAACATGTAAGGAGATGACACCCATAGCCTCATCCATATTATTCCTGTGTTGAAGAATCTCAAAAGGATGTTGTAATTGAGGCTGAGCCTCATCCAAACAGGACCACAACCCTCTTGATTTGAGAAGCCTCATCATACGAACTTTCCAGAGGTGATAGTTATGTGATGTAATAAGTTCAACTAAAGGATCTGCCATGTGTACCTGTACCTATACCTACTCTTGTGTTTTTTTTAATTAAGTGATCTTCCAGACTAGACAGAGGATGTAGAAGGGGTTTTTTATTTTGAGTTTTAGGTGTTTTGATTTTTTGAAGTAAATTACAGAAATTATAAAATAACACCCCCCACAAGATGAAAAACCAAACCCCAATACAATCTAAGAGCCAAAAAGAAAAGCAAGAGTAGAAAAAAGGCTTCAGACAATATCTTGTGAACCTGGTAAAAATTTTGGAACAATTAACCCCAAATCTAAATAGGGTTTTTCAAGACCTTTCTGATGCCTATTCGTTTTCCGAAAAAGGAGTCTGTTTGCCAAAGTTATGGCTCCTGGAGTGCAGAAAAAATCTCTAACTTTGATAGAAAAAAAAGATACAAAATGTAAAAATATGCAAACCTCACCTCCCAATCTGAATAGATCTCAAAGAGAGATTTCCAATGCCTATTTGTTTGCCAAAATCCGACTCTGTTTGCCCAAGATATCGCAAAAATACCAACTCTAGGTCAAATAGGCCTTGAAAAAAATAACCCCTCCCTGCTGGTGGCAGGTCGGTGGTTCCTAGCAAAAGAAACGGTAGAGGTGGCGCAGGGCGGAAGGGCGACCGAGTAGCGGGGCGACAAGGCGGCCGTCCACAGTCAGCAGAGTGTTAGCCGAGTTGTTGTAACTGTCGGCGATGACCACCGGTTTATGTAGCTGGCCACGACGGTTAGTAAACCCTCAGGGACTGGTGGAGTTGGTAGCAACCTGGGCACACCGTTAAAGTGCCTGCAATTTTATTTTATTTTTTTATAATTTTTTTGAGTTTTCTCAAAATTCGTGCCCAGAAAAGGGCAAAAAACAAAAAAAATTCTCAGAGCCAAAGTTGTCCAAATTGAACAAATTTAATATGAAAATGGGGGTTTTTGGGTGTTCTGAGCTCAATGGTGAGGCCTGTTTAAGCCCAAAATGCCCAGAAATAATGAAGCACCCCAGATGCAAAAAAAAATTCTGAAAAAAATGAAACCCTAGCCTCCAAAAAATCTACTGAAAAATCAGGAACAAGTAGCAGCAGATGAAGGCTTTGATACCATGAAGAAGTTGAGAAATAAAACTTCAGAGATCCCAAGAACACTTCCAAGCAAAATACTTGTCACAAGAGAAGAATGGAGGTAAAAAAGCAAAAATGGCTATAAAGAAAAAGATTATCATTCAGAGAGGGAATGAAAAAGAAAATACAATACAATCCTTATAAAAGGAGATTATGCAACCCTAAAGAAACCCTAATGGGATAATGTGTATTTAATAATTAGAATAGAATAATTATTAAATACCTACAATATTATTAAATGCCTAAGTTTAGCTTAAGTGTAGAGGATAATAGAGTAATAATTAAATAAATAATTATTATCTAATACATGATAACTATAACACTTTCAATATTTTTTCTCTCTCGAAATCCATGATACTTCAGGAATGGTCTACAAAATTTTGAGAACAAAAAACTTCCACCACACAAAACATGCACATGAGGCACTTAGGGAAAACACCAACAACACTTCTTGGAAAGAAAAACAACTAACCTAAACTACTCTAACCAACACTTCCCTTTTATTAAATGAAACCATTGATAGGTTTTTTAAAATAACTTTTGTTTCATCCTAGACCCTTTTACTTTTCAAATTTGTGATGACAACAATAGGAATAAGTGTGTATTAGATGCTTGTCACGAGATTTTTCACATCTTCTAGAGATAATAACATATTTAAACTTGGAAAACACACACCCTAGAGATAATACAATGCATAACCTTACCTACAAAGGATCTTGGTAAAGAAATGAAGAAGTGGAAGCTCCAACCATTCGTTCTTTTTGTTGCTGCATAAGGCCCTTGATCGAACATCCGCATGAGGGTTGAAGATAGTACGAACTGGATTTTTTGTAAGAGGTGTTCTATTTTGGAGTTTGTATCTCTATACAAATTGAGTTCAAACTATTTTTAGACTTCTTGATTACCCCAAGGTGATTTTTGGGGAATCGACAATCTTCTTCCCACCTTGACTAACATTTAGGGGTGAATGATGAGCAAAAAAACTCTAACTTGTCCCAAAAGCTATCATCATCAGCTTCATCCATTTTTGGATTTTTCTCTCTAATTTCTATCTTGTGTGGCTATTGATTTCCTTGGTTTGGGACTGTTGAGTTTTCTATGGGGAGAACCTTTGGTGGAGTGTTGTGAAATTCTAATGGGGCATCAAGCTGCAAAATTTCTTCTTTTTGTTGTTTCGAATAGCTTGAGTGTCAAACTACTGGTCCGCCATTGTAAAGAGATCATTTTCAGAAGCGTGATGTCTATTGAGATGAAGCTTTCTAAGAAAGGAAGAGGGAAATGCCAATCTTGGTCAGGGTCCATCTCCTCTAGGGGACAATCTTCCCCATTCAAACTTTCTTTGTTCATGAACCGGGAGACTAAGGTTGGAAATTCTCCCTTCTTTTCTTCTTCTTGGGCTTGTCATTTCTCCATCTCAACAACATCCAATTGTTGTTGGAAGTTGTGAAGCATCTCACTAGTTATCGGATGATCATATTTTTTTCAATATGATGCCATGAATGCATCCTCCATGGCCATTTGTGGATATACATGGAAATAGTCAACATTACTCCTTTAGGTAGAAGGATCGTCAACAGAAGAAGGAATTCTAGTGTCCCATCGAGTGTGCTAAGAAAAACTGTTGATCCCCAAAATTGACTTTCGTCAATTTTCAAAGGTTAGTTTGGGAAGTTCATAGGTGTGGGACCAAATGCGACCTATGAAACAACCTCCATGATTTTAGAAGTTGGCTCTTAATTTAAAGAGAGATTTGGAAAAGGAGAAGGGAAACCAACACCTAAACAAGAGGTTTGGGTGGGAATGGAAATCTCAATGAATGCAGAGATTTTACACAAGACTTGGGACACTATGTAATTAATCATTCTATTGGGGAAACTTATTTTGCAGATTGGGCACAGTGCGCCATAGACCCTTCATTGTTGGAAAGAGAATAAAATGAACGAAGTAACTCAGACATAAGTCATGACATTTGAATCCCCCTATGGGAAACACCTATAAAGGCCAAACAAAATTAATAACCTCGCTACCTTAAAAAGATAAATCCCTTCACATTTTGTCAAAAAAAATGCCATTTGAAACCAATTTTCATAAAAAAGAAAGAGTGAATACACATGATCCAAATTTCATGAACAAAAGAGCTAGAAATAAGACATTCATTAAGAAAAATAATCGTGCCTTCATTGATGGCACTAAGTATCATTTATAATGACAAAAAAGGTGACAAAGGAATAGTCTGTCAATGACAAGTGAAGCTAAGGCCCTAATGCAAATCACAATTCAAGCGAAAAAAAATTGGGGGGGGGGGGGAGCCTGTTGTTCTCCTTCTAAAGGTATTACATCCATAGAAGTTAGTTAGACCATTTCTTTCAGAATCTTAGAGGTTTGGTCTTAAAGTCTTTGAAAATTCAAAATCCTCTTATTTCTCACCACCTTATGGGCTTTTATAATCTCCCTTGAAGAGAATTGCCACTCAGTGTGAAAACTTTGCGGGGATAAGACTAGGATGGCCCTACTAGTTGCTCTTGTGCTAGTAAATTTTGGGCCATAGATTCATCCTTGTTCTTTAGTATGGGAACATTTGTGCTTTGATCCTAATGGCTAACTGCTTATGTTATTTTTGTGGTCTTCTTGATTTCAAAGAACCTTTAAAGCTTTCTAAGTTCATGCATGCACATCTTTCACTTATTTGTGTCCATCATTCATTCTTCATGACTATCGTAATCCTAACAGCTAAGGACCATTAGTCACTAAGGTGGAGATACGGTCAGCACAAGTGGAGAGTCCGCAGGTTCCCTATAGTCCTTTTGGCCCTTTTAGTGAAGATTCCCCATGGATGTGACACGTGGTGAACGGATGGGGATTCTCTGAAGAAAACCAGCAGCATAACTTGAATTCCCGACAAATGCACCATGTAGCGGATGGGCAGGGACTCAATCAGTGTGAGTCTGAATTCTGAATGAAAATAAGCATTCACTAAGTGTTAATGAGGCCCACCTTGACTGAAGAGGGAAAGGATGTTGCTTGCTTGAAAATGAGAAAGAGGTCAAAAGACCAGCTGCTATAGAAAAATCTACAATCTCAATTTAAATTAAATTAATAGCATTTTTATCCATTTGGTATTTTCTACATGTTTGAATAACTCTTCCCTAGTTGTACTATGGAACGTTCCCAAGCTAAAAAATTTAAATGGGAGATATATTTGAAAGACCCATTTGAGTTCAAGCATAAGGTAATTACAATAACTATGATATAGCTATTGGTTTTATTTTATTTTTTTTCAAATTATTTCTGATATGTTATGTTCGTGATGCAGAAATTGATGTTGAAGCCTTATCTAGTGAAGCTAGTGGTTCTTGAAGAGCTCTTGAAACTTCTTTTTTTTTCTACTTGTTCATATGCATCACTAGATTTTTTTCCTATTTTCTATACATTTCCCTTTTCTTCTTCTTTCATTAATGTGGCTATGCTTGTTTATCATTATTATAGCCTGTGACCATGGCTTCCTATAATTTATATGTGTAAATTCTTTGTTTGAAGATCTTAATTCATTGGCATGTTGTTGGAGATCTTAATGAATCCCCATAAAATGAAACGAGGTGCAACAAGAATTGGATTTTGTAGTTGGTTTGGAGCAAAAAGTGGAAGGATATGATATAAATCGTTGTCATATCTAGATGTGGTGGTGAAAGAAACATTCCGATTACACCCCACATTTCTTCTAATCATGTTGCACAGAGCTACAATAGATTGTGAAATTGAGGGGTATTTGATACACAAAGATACTCAGGTGACCCATGTTTTTTTCACTTCCTATGTCCATTATTGCCATATTTGTGTTTTAATTGTCAATTAGTTCTAATTTGCGAGTCCAATCTCCATGTTCTAAGTGAATTTGAAGTAGGTGGTTTTAAAGCTAGAGATACTAATAAAGAAATTTGCATGGGTGTGGGAAATAGGAAAGTATGTTTTTTTCATTGTTGCTAGATTGGTATTGATCTTTTAAACATGCCTATCTTCTAAACTATATTAAAAAATATTGATTTAAATTATTTGAAGGTTATTTTATTTTAATAAAATAATTTTTAAGTAATTTTATTACAAGTTTTTTTTTAAACATGTTAATTATTTTATGAGTTATTTTACTTTTATATAAATTTTAATTTTATTGTTATTATCATTTATTATATATTTATATGTTATCCTAAAGTTTTGTTTGGATGATGGACTCAAAAAAGCTAGTAATTCGAATAAAAACTTTCATTCATGTCATTTTGTGAAATAAATTGATTTATAATATATTTCTTGTCTATGAAAAGTAAAATAAGAATGTAGATTTGTTTTATTTTATATTTATAGTTTTTTATTTTTATATTTAATTATTTAGGTTATAGTTTTATTTTTTATGTATGCATTGGTTTTATTGTAATGAGCATGGTCACAACATGATAATTTGTGTTTTGTTAGCATCAACGCCTCTCCACATAATAATTATGGACAAATAGCTTAAAGGATGTTGAAATTTGTATAACTTTATGATATCTATTGTATACCTGAAAAGTGTGGAATCTACAAAACAGGACACAAACAACTCAAGCACATCAATGAAACATTATGTTAAAGATGAATGAAACATAAAACACAAGTAAATGAAACAAAAGCTCTAAGCACGTCTCATTGTTCTCTATCTCGAAAGATCCTTCAAATCAAGGTGGCTCTCAGCTTGGAAGAGCACTTGATCTATAGGATGACTACCTAAAGAATAAGGGATATATGATAAATGATCTAAATGCAAGTGCAACTAAGATCTTAGCATGATATGGACATGAAAAGCTATGATATGGTGCAAGATGATGAGATTAAAATGAAGATTAAGCTAGTATGATATGCTATCCTAACATGATAATTCTATGATAATACTAAGTTATGATAAAGAAACTAACATGATAATTCTAATACTAGAATGCTCCTAAATGCTTAAGCTTGAAAAGAGAGGCAAATGAGAGTCCTTGATAACCTGCACACAATAAAATAGCATAACGTGGATGCAAAAACCTAGGATGATGATAATGAAGAAAATGAGATCTATTTATAGAAGAAATGAGGAGTTGGATGGTTAGGATTGAGTAATCTTAACAAGGGTTAGGATTAAATGATCTTCAATCCATTTGACACTTTCAACCCAATCCCATGTTGACAAGTGTCACCATGAGGAGGCTTGAGAGGAGAGATAAGGAGCATTAAATGCTTGAGGGGACATGATGGTTACCCTAGGGGGTTGGGTTAGTGTTATGTTAATGGATATTCCTTTTATCCAAGGGATAAATGAATGTGCAAGGGTTAAATGGTTACCTTAGTCAAAGAAATAAATTCTTTGAAGAGACCCATGAGTTAAAAAGATGGTTAAGTTAGAGGAAAGTCTCTAACCAAAGGTCAAAGGTGAGTTAACTATAAATGGTTATGTAAGAGCCTTTAATGGTTTGGAAGAATTTAGAGGTTAACCATTTGAAGACATAAAGCCTTTAATGGTTATTGAAGACTTTGGAGGTTTTTGAGAAGTGATTTCCTTTTATTTAGGAATGTGACAATGATTAGGATAGGATTAGGCTAAATTGGAAGTGATTAGAAGAATCTAGAAGGGGTTTAGGCATGCAATTGGATTTTGTAGTAGAATACAAGTGGAAGGAATTTTCGGATTTTCAATTAAAATAAAATCATTTATTTCAATTAAAAGGTGCAATTTGTATTTGGATAGATATATTTAAATAAATATTAATTTATTTAAATGTGAATGTGAATTTTGGATTTTATTTAAATAAATCTTAATTTATTTAAATGAGAAAAAGGGGGATAAAGCATTAAATGCTTGAAGACTTTGAGGGAAACCATTAAAGGCTTAAGAAAACTCTAGAAAGAAGTCATTAAAGGTTTGAAGACTTTAAGGGAAACCATTAAAGGCTTGAGAAGACTCTTAGAAGGAAGTTGTTGAACATTTCAAGTGGGTGAGGATAAATAGGATTTTAAATAAATAATTTATTTATTTAAAATAGTGGTGCAACTTGCATTTGTAGGAAAATGAATGTTAATTTATTTAATTGTGAGAGATGGGATTTTGGGGATTTAAATAAATAATGTGAGAGAAGATTTAATTAAACAAATATGATTTATTTATTTAATTAATGGTCTGAGTTTGGTTAAGTGAATTAAATCAAATAAATTGAATAATTTGTTTAATTACTAGGAGAAGAGGGTTGGGATGAATTAATTAAATATTAATTTAATTAATAGTTGAAAAAGGATGAAAAATAATTAAATGTGAGTTTAATTAATAGTTGGATGAATATTAATTAAACAAATATAAAATTCATTTAATTAGGTGGACAGAAATAGGTGTCTACATCTATATAAAAAATTTATAGTTTTTAATCATATATTAATTGGAAAGACTAATTTTTTGATATTTCAAAAAAAGATAGAAATATCAATCAATTTTAGAAAATTGGTCTTATATAAAAAATCATAATTAAAACTTATTTTGCTATATAATTGTAAATTTTCAAATTGGCAAAATTTATTCAAATACAATATTAAACTTAAACTATTTTATTTGCTTGAACAAATATCAATATTAAAAAGAATGAGTTTTATAGAATTTTTTTAAAATATAATAAATTATAATGAATGCAAATAAGTATAAATTTCATCATGAAAATATCAAAAGAGAAGAAGTTGTTTTAATGGTTGATAATTATTCATCTAATTTTAATAGAACTAATAAGAAATAAATAAATATAAATACAACAATATGTTTGAAACCTTCTATTATATATTCCTCCAAAAGAAAAGTCACATATTTTTTTCTTTAACTCAAAATTGTGTCTTTTATAATCTATCTCACAGCTGCCATGATTTAATAACCTCTCTAAAATAAATTTCAAAATCTACTTCCAAATTGTTAGGTTCCTTTGAACTATCAACACATCCAAATTGTTAGGTTCCTTTGAGCTATCAACACATTTACCATCACTTAGTTATATTGGGCCCTATTTCAAAGTAACTCTTAGCATTATGGGGCATGAATATAGGAAAGGTAAGATGAAGTTAGAATATGTTTTCAATTGTCACATAGAGATCAACTGTTTTTATTTTTTACAAATTATTAATGGCATATATCATGAGTCATTCTACTATGATCATGATTTAATAAACAAGATTTAAAATTACTTTAAATTATTAGAAACTTATAATATGTAATGAATTTATGAATTTTTATTGTTTTTTTTAATTTTAATACTTACATAATTTAATGAAGGTGAAAGCACATAAAGAGATTCATCGGTTCTTTTCTTCAACTAAGTTTCCTATAATAGGCTTAAGCATGAGATCTAGGTAGAAGCCTAAAAGGACAATGCCACATCTTGTTTTCTTTTTCCATTTATAATACACTAAATGATATAATAATATTGACAATCACACTACATCAATATAATGATGGAATATCCATACAACTTGTTGATCAAAATTAAGGAAATATAATACCAAATAATTTTGATCACTTCTTAAGAATTTGTTATCTGTTTTATTAGATCATATTTGATAGCTAGAGAATAAAATTATAATAATATAGTTGATATTGAAAAAATGGAATCAAGATCTAATACAATGATTCTAGCCAAATAATTCTTAATTCATATTTGATCTTTGAAATAAAACGCCATATTATAAAAGTTGGTGGGACATGACATTTTATATCAAATTTTGTTTATTCATTTTTCAATTTAATAAAATTATTATTAAACATAATATAGTAGTTAGAAACTTCAAATTTAATATTATATAAGATTCCATATAACAAACTTGCCGATTAGAATGGCACACCAACTTTAAGATTAAAATTGGTGTAACAAACTTGTTAGTACGTGACACAACAAGTTCAAAATTAAATATTTGTGAGCTCCACATTTCCAGCTCAGCGCCTATCAACCTCTTCAAAATGTTTCAAATGTCTCGCTGGCGGTCGATCTTGGAAAATCAATGGCTAGGGAACCTTCTTCCCTCTTTTGCTTGGAAAAATCACCGGCAGCTGTAAGTCTTTAGATTCCAAGGATCTACCGTGGTTATGAGTTTTTATCAATTTAATCGAGTGAGTTTTTCAGTTGGTAACCATTTCAGTGCACTAAATTGAAGCCTTTCTACATAAGCCACAGTTGTTTGTTTTATGCCTGTGAGTTTTGGAAGTCTTCTACCATTATGAAAATTCAACTACTTGATATGATTTTGTCCCTTACCTGCTAGGAGATTTTGTCCCTTACCTGCTAGGAGATTTTTGTAGCCTTATGTGAATACATTCATTCTTAATCTGTGGGTGGTCCCTTTAGTTAGGCCCCTCTTCATTCTTCTTACCTTTACTCTTTGGACCAGTATACAATATGTTTCTAGCCACACCATTCTCTTTATAAAGAGGCTCCACTATCTTCACACCAAGGCCATTGAGGAACTCATTTTGTCACCATAGCCATCACATTCTTTATAGCATTATGGTTGATTCTTTTGTCCCCTTGGGTTTCATTATATCTTTTTACTTTAGGAAACTTGGTTGGTTTCCAAAAGAGAGTAATCCGGTCCATATATGCTTAGTGGTATTCACTTGCTTCTAATCCTCTAACATGATAATTCGGTATAAACTCATGTTTTCCATTCACCAAACCAACTAGGAAATTAGTGTATCTAGCCATTGTTGTATGAAAGGTGGTTTGGGCAAGAACATACCAATCCTCAAACTTTTTCAAGTTTTAGATTCAAACCTAAAATGTTCAAGAAAAAGAATGAATTGATCTTAATACTTTGAAGTTGGTTATTGTTATTATATTAAATATTGTGTTTATAAGCATTATTTAGACTACCTATTCTAAAAACTAAACCATTCAGATGTGGGAATGAAAATTGCAATCTTTTGAACATTTTCCTTGACTCTCAAGCCCTTAAGTTAATAAAGATTAAATTATTGAATTTCATTTGTATAATTAAAATTTAAATCACAAATATGAATTCAAACTTCATAATGGAAAATGCATACATGAAAGGTGAAAAGAAAAAATCACACCTTTCATTACTTCAAAGTCCTAAGTTAAATTTTGAATGTGTGAATATACAATATAAGCCCATGTCCCAAGTTTTTCTATTCTAATGTTCTAACCAATGTGAATCCTAAACTTAAATAAAAATGAGTATTCAATTTTAAATGGGAAATAATCAGAACTTAAATTAAAATTTGTATCAGCTTGAAATTAACAATTAAATCCCCAAATTCAAACTACTTAATTTTTGGATTTCATACATTATAATGATATAAGTTTTTTGTATATACTCATATTAAAAAAACAAAAACAATACAAAAACTTCTTTTTTTATATATTTGAATTATATCTAAATAAATATATATGTTCAAGCTTAATTTCCATCTCAAATAAAACTTAACATTAAATATTAATTCATAAATTTTGTTCAGCTAGACTTCAAAGTCAAATTCTTAATCATTCAATCCTTCAAATTTCCCTTTGAAGTTCAAAAAAAACCAAAAACGTGTCTAACTAAAATAAAAACTAAAGTAACATGCAAATGGGAATCAAAGATGAATGTTATTAAGCTTTATTAATAATTGTGTCTATTAAAAAAGAGTAATTGATGTCTAAATTTTGAGCTTTTCTAATTTGGTGTTTTGAAACCAAGTTTAGTTGAATGCAGATGAATAAAAAAATATAGATACGAGTAAAAAATATCAAATCCTCTCTCATATTCAAGTATTTCAATTAAAGTGTGTAAATTAAAAATCCTCTCTTATATTCAAGCATTTCAACTAAAGTGTGTAAATTACAAATTGTAATTTTATTTTCAAATTATAAAATAAAAAATGAATTGTAAATTATAAAATGTTTTTGAAATCTAGAATTTGTGTTATATTGAATTCAAAATTTAGACCAATGTTTCAAATTATAACATTAAATTATAAATTAAAAAAAAATCCTAAAGAAAATTTCAAACTTTTAAATTTAAATGTGAACCCCCAAGCATTGAGGTCTATAGATTATTTTGATATTTAAAAAACTAATTATATATTTATAAGATATTATCTCTAAACAAGATTCTTTATTTCTAGAGACATCTACAATAATATCAATATCATCATTATTAACAATTTATATAGAAAAATTGAGTTCTTCTAATGCGAGCGGATATGTGAATATTTCAATTTCTGCTTCCCAAAAGTGCCCCATCGCGTAGTGACACATCTTGGGAATGGAAGGCAATGGTTAGCAAGAAAGGAAAGAAAAGGATAAAGAGAGACTAATTCCTGTGATCTCATTTTACCAGACCCTGGGGTGTGTTCTCATGAGGGCGGTTTGCAACTTCTCCTAGCAACATCAATAAGGGAGAAAATATAAGGCAAAATTTGGCAAAGGAATTATGTCCTTGTGTGCCTCTTCCTAGGCCGAACCTAAATAATGATCATCATCCCCAATGGTTTTTGAAAATGGAGGTTGGGTTGACAAATGTGCTCCTCCTAGCCAGAAGAATCATCTCAATTCAACAACATATAAGAGGAGATTTGTTTCTTAACAAAATGGAAAAAAAGCCAGGAAATTTCCATCAAATAGGTTTTAGAACCCTTCATTTCCCCCGGTTTCAAGTGCCAGTTGTGTTCCCCTTGGAAAGAATAGTTTTTTCTCATCTAACAAAGCGAAACCGGATATCTCCTTGCGACCCAAGGAAAAATGCTCAATTGAAATCTCATCAATTATGCTCAACCCTATGTGGAACCTTAATTACAGATTAGGGCTCTTGGCCAAATGGAACGGCAAGGACCTCCCTGCCAAGGAGGAAATAGATTGGTGGTATTCACGGTTCTCGTGGGAGGTAAGTATCTCTCATCTTGAAAATGATGTTTTGTTCATTCTGTGTAAGAATTCAGATATTAAAAAAGAAATTATTTTGAGCAAAGTTAGATTATTTCAAGGACATCGTTTTTCCTCCATTGAATGGTATTTGAATATTAACTCGTTTTCTTTTAAACTGAGGTGGATGTGGAGATGGGTGTATTTGGCAACCTACATTGGTTGCAAAGATCTCGACAGAGAAGACCAATATAGGCATATAAAACTTCTTTTAGAAATAAAACCTGATGTTAAAACCTTTGACCCAGTGGAAATTCTATCAGAACGAGGGTCTTGGACTATTATTCCAGTCCTTTATGATGGATTCATCAATATAACAAATATATTAATAAAGAATTCTGATATAGAGAATGATAACCATATTAATTTGGAATCTCATATTACAACGCTTGAAATCACTGTAAAATTTAATGAAGGTAAGGACAGATTCTATCTTGAACCTATCGGGGGACCCAACCGGAACCCATGGCTCCCTCTCTCCATAAACACTTAGATATTAACTTAATGCCCCATAACAAAACTAAGGAATCTCTGGAGATCCTTCTAAAAGAAACAGAAGCCCTTAGATCTGATACGGCTCATGAACTAGATAAACTCAACTCTATAGAAATCAACCCTTGCCCTCCTGCTGATCCAAGGTCAGATAATCATGAGTCTCACACTCTGGTTGAGTAAATCAATCAAGATATTCCTCTAGAATTAGAATCAGCATTAAATCTAGCTGGAATCAATAGTGGGGAAATTTTAAGTCCTGAGGAGGAAGACGAAAAACACTTCCTCATTCAAAATAATTGGATTCTATGGAGGAGGATGAGGAAGTGGAGGTAGATACTCTTGGTGTTGCCCCTTGGGTTGATAGGATTGGAATCCCTAGGATTGTTGATTCCCCCAATCCGGATCCTGTGTTGGGAATCAATCAAAATTGTCATAGTATAGATCACCCTGATCGTGCGACAGAAGGTAAAAAAAGTGGCAAAAAGTCTCTTGTTGAACTTAGAACATTGGATGGTCTGGCTGGGGACCAAGGTAAGCTTACTGATTTCTTTGATGCAGGGAAGGGGAAGGACCTTCCCAAGGAGCCATGAAGATAATTACCTAGAATGTTAGGGGACTAAAGGCCCCTAACAAACAACGCCTAATCAAGCGCTTTATTTTTTCTTGGAAACTTGAACTACTGATGCTGCAAGAGACAAAGTTTACATTAGATGACTCTATTAATTTTGGTAAGAAACTAGGTTTGTAGAGAATTGATTATGTTGAGGCTGAAGGTGTGTTGGGAGGTTTGTGTATGATATGGAATCCTAGGCGGGTCTCCTACACTCCATTATTTAGCAATAAACACTGGACGGGAGGTATGGTTAAGAGCATGTATAGTAATCTCATCTTTCTGCTATTAAATGTCTATGGTCCCATTCTTGTTGATAAAAAGAGAATGGTGAGGAGAGAACTTGGCAACCTCTTTGATTCTTATTTCAGAAGTCCTTTCATGGGAGGAGATTTTAATGCCTTACTAGACATTTGATAAAAATGGAGTGGGGGGATCAAAAGAATTCCTCAATCAATGAAAGACTTCAAACATTGGGTTTGCATCAATGAGCTTATGAAAATCAAATCTAGTAACAATATTTTTACATGGAACAACAAATGATCAGGGTTCAGCTACATTACAGAGAAGCTTGATAGATTCCTATATAAAGGAAGTCTGATTGATTTCCCTTACATCATGAGCTCTCACATAATTCTAGCTTCTATTTTGGATCACTTCCCAATTCACCTTTTATTTGAAGAAAATAGGCAACCTACTAGATGTCCCTTCAAATTTGAGAAAATATGGATGCTAGATGAAAATTTCCTTAACTTGATTGCAAAATAGTGGGGTGAGAAAAAATTTATAGGATCTGAAATGTATTTTTTTGTAGCTAAGGTGAAAACTATTAAGAAAAAACTTCTACAATGGAACAGAGAAAAATTTGGCAATATCTCTGAACAAAAAGTTAAAATTGAAAAGGACTTAGGAGAGCTGAATGAAATAATTATCAAGGATGGTATGAATCAGCAGAGCTATGTCAAAGAGAAAGAACTTGTAGGACATCATACTGACATTCTAGCAAAGGAAGATATTTATTGGAAAGAAAAAAAAAGAGAGAACTGGCTTCAAAATGGAGACAAAAATACAAAAAAAAATCATAACAGCATCAAAATAAGAAGGAACATAAATAAGATCTCAGCTATAAATGATAGGGCTAGCAATAATATTGATGACCCCAAATTGATTGCTCAAGAAGCAATTAATTACTTTATGAAAATTATGAATAATTGGGACACTTCTGATTTAAGAGCACAATCTAAGGTTCTGGAAACAATCCCTAGGATTGTCTCAGAGGCCAAAAATAGAATGTTAAATAGTAAATTTACAGAAGCAGAAATTCTCACTGTCTTGAGTCAAATGCACCCCGACAAATCCCCAAGGTCAGAAGGGTTCCCAGCCTGTTTCTTCTAGAAATGTTAGCATATGTTAGGAAAAGATCTGGTAGATGCCCTTGAAGCTACTAGAAACTCAAGGAAGTTATTAAGAGAAATCAACCATACTTTTATTACTCTCATTCCTAAAAAAGACCTTGCAGAAGACTTTGATGATTTTAGACCTATATCGCTATGTAATATCATATACAAAATTCTTACCAAAGCACTGGCCAATAGAATTAAGTTGATACTACCCTATATCATCTTTGTTGAAAAAACAAGATTTATCCCACGAAGATCAATCTTTGATGTCATCATCATAGCTCAGGAAACCATTCACTCTCTCCAACAAAATCATTCTACAAGAATGCTAATTAAATTAGATATTAAGAAAGCCTATGACAAGGTTGACTGGAGGTTTTTGTGCAAATGCCTGGAAGCCTTTGGATTTTATAAACAATGGATCAATTTGATCTTTGAATGTATTTCAAGCCCCAAAATATCTGCTCTGGTAAATAGCTCTCCTGAGGGCTTCTTTGAGATCTCTAGGGGCCTTAGACAAGGAGACCTATCTCTCCTTTACTCTTCATCATTATGGTTGAAGCTTTAGCTAGATCTATCTCTCATTCAAGAGTAAATTGATAGCTAAAAGGGATCAAAGTAACCAGTTATATTGATCCCATCACTCACCAACAATTTGCAGATGATACTATGTTAATGGGTGATGCTAGTGTGGTTGAAGCACAAAGATTTAGTTTTATCCTCGAGAACTACTCGTTTGCTTCAGGACAAAAGGTTAATAACAATAAATCAAAAATTTTCTTCTTTATAACTAACCATAGAATTGAACTCGTTATATGTAGCATCATGGGCTTTAATAAGGGTGTGTTACCCTCTAAATACCTTGGTATGCCTTTAGATAAAGGCCATAGGACCAAAAACCTTTGGGACAACATTTTGAACAAAATGGACTAGAAGATGGATGGTTGGAAAAAAAAATGGCTATCTTCTGCTAGAAAGCTTACAATGATTAAATCTATACTATCAGTCGTACCTATCTATAAAATTTCTTGCTCACAACTCCCCAAAGGCATTAATGAAAAAAATTCTAAGAAAATAAGAAACATTTTTTGGAATGGCACTGCTAATAGGAAGAAGCTTTCTTTGATTGCATGGTATAAAATATGTGGACCTATAGATTTTGGGGGGGACAGGAGTGAAAGATTTTGTCATGCAAAACAGGGCACTTGGAGCGAAACTGGTATGGAAAATATACAATGAACTAAATCTCAAATGCATAAAAATTATGTAGTGCAAGTATCTGGCTAATAATGACCCCTGTTGCATTTTTAGGACTGCCTCCCCTCTGAAAGGCTCTAGGATTTGGAACTTCTTACTAGGATGCAAAGACATTATCATGGAAAAACAATCTTGGGACATTGCCAATGGGGAAAATGCCCTGTTCTAGGAAGACTCATGGGTTGGTTATCCAACCCTCAATACCTTAGGAATCAATGAACAGGTTATAGCCCGGTTAAAGGATGTATGGGGCTCCTATGTTAAGGACTATATAACTTTCCCCAAAGGTGACTCAGTGTTGGGCTGGGAATGGAAACAACTAAATGAGCTTAGCCTCCCTAATCATGATATTGCGGAGTTAACTAGACATTTAAATGATAGGAGGATTATCTTTCACCATGGTAGAGATAAGATTATTTGGGCAGGCTCTAAAACAGGTTCTTATAGTGTAAAGGAGGGCTATAAGATGTTGCGAGAGAAGCTATCTCTGCCAAAAACTGATCTCCCAATCAAATTATGTTGGAGCAAAGTAGGGCTCCCTAAAGCAGGCTCATTTACTTCGGCTGCACTTCAAAACAAAATTTTAACCATTGATTGATTTACTAATTTAGGATTTGAAGGCCCCTGTAGATGCCCACTCTGTGAAAAAGAGAGTGAAAGTGTTAATCATATCCTTTTAAATTGCCAGTATAGCCAAGAGTGTTGGGATTGGTTATGTGAAAGCTTGTGTTGGTACTCCCTGAAGCATAATGATCTTCTTAAGTGGTTTCAGAGATGGCCATCTCATGAGAACATTAGGACTTGCAGTATTATTTAGAACATAGCCCCCTCAATTCTCATTTGGGAACTCTGGAAGGAAATAAATAGAAGACTTTTTAAAAATAAAGTACTATGTGAGAACCTCTTAATTAATAAAATTGAAGCCTCACTTGTGGAATTAGTCAACAGTAGATTACTACTATCACATAATAATAATTACAAGTTCTCGAGATGGGATGAAATTATTAGAGGAAATTGGCATGGTCTCAAAATTCCCCCCTTTATTGGCAAAGGGGATCCTAATAATACCTATGATAGATCGCAGGCTATCTAGTCCCCCCCTCCCATAGGTTGGTTGAAGCTAAACTTTGATGGTGCCTCAAGAGGCAATCCAGTGATGGCAGGAATAGGATGTGTGATCTACAACTCGGATGGTCAGGAGATAGCTAGCCTTTGCAAACTAATTCGAATAAACACCAACCACATGGCTGAGATACAAGCCCTTTGTGAAGGTTTAGTTTTGGCTAAGGATCGATAAATTAAGAATTTAAAAAACAAAGGGGACTCAACTATAATTATTAATGCTATTAGAACAACCTCTACACTTAATTGGAAACTTAATAGCCAACTGAACAGGGCACTTATCCTTCTCAGCTCCCTTGAGAGATATACAACAAATCATATCTACAGGGCATGCAACAAAAAGGTGGATTTCTTGGCCAGTCTTGGGAAGGATGGTAAGATGATCTTAAACCTTAAACCCCCCTGAGAGGTCATTAGCTATTGGATCGGTGTCCTTTGTATAGTCCTTCATGTTCTCTTTAGCCTACCTTTGGCATGCATATGTCTTGGTTTTCTTCTGGTTAATACTCATGCCCCGCCTGGTCGTTTGATTTTATTTACTTTTATTCTTCGGTCTTTTTTCTCTTTTATTCTATATTTAATCTTTTATACATATGTATATATATATATATATATGTATGTATGTATGTATGTATGTATGTATGTATGTATGTATGTATATACATATATACATATACATACATATATATATATGTGCATGTGTGTGTGTGTGTATGTATATATGTGTGTGTGTGTGTGTGTGTGTGTGTGTACATATATCTACATATATGTATATACATATATTATGTTATACATATGTATACATATATTATGTATATACATATATACATACATATGTATATATGTATGTATATATGTATGTATATATGTATATACATATGTACATACATATGTATATATGTATACATATATATATATACATATACATACATACATATATATATATGTATATGTATATGTGTATATGTATATGTACGTATACACATATACATATACACATATACATATACATATACATATACATATACACATATACATAAACATATACATATATACATATACATATATACATATACATATACATATACATACACACACACACACACACACACACACACACACACACACACACACACACACACACACACACACACACACACACACACACACACACATATATATATATTCCTTTTGTTCATTTTTTGTTTTTATTAATATAGATATATTTATTTTCTCATTTTTTTCTGTGTGCATTTTTCCTTTCTTTGTTTTTTCTCTTTCTTCCTTTTCCCCTCCCTTCGTGTCAGTTTTATTTCCTTTGTGTTCTCTAACTTAGCTTTCATTCACATTTATACATATTTCTTGTATAAGCCTTAATATTTATACATGTGGTTTTTCCTTGGCTTCTTTTGCTCCCCTTTTTTTCTATTGATTGAGTCCTCGAAGGCGATGTTGTTGATTGTTTATCATTAGTCCTTATGCTCTTTGATTGTACGCTCTCATCATTGTTCGTGTAGTGTCCCTCCTAGACTTATATTTTGATTCATGATTCAATAGACTTATCTAGACTTACCATGATGGTTATGAATTTATTTCTATGCAAAAGACATTTATGATTCTATACGGACATGTGTTATATTGATGACTTTTGATGATCTATGTCATGAATGATATGTTATGATTATTCGATGGATGATATTTCTTGATGGACTTATATGTATTCGAGACTCATATGTGATTTATATGATTTCATGATATATGATGATGATACTAACCCTGCTTCATGATGATGATTTTATAAGATGTGTTTGTATTGGGTGACTGTCTTCATGAAAGGGACGATGCCTTAACACTCATCACGAGCATGATAAGGTGTTGAGATTCTCTTTCACTTGCTTGCTACTATGATGTTGTATATATATATGTTCTTTTGCATTTACCATTGGATGCGGGATTGCAGGTACCGGACATCGACTCCACCTAGTCTCACAGGTCTAAGCATGTCCTAATCCCAATGGCAGTTATTTGAGATGACTTGGTTTTCCCTCACCTACTCATGGTCTAGTATGTTCACCTTGTCAATCTTGTCGGGTGTAAGTGTTGTCCAGTATTGAGTTGATACTTCGTTCTATCTATGTGCAGTTGGTTATGTGTGTGTGTATGGTTTATCATGGAATGGATTAATTATCCCACGGTTGGATAATGTTTATTTAATTAATTAATTAATGTTGAGTAATAATTAATAAAGTTATAATTAATTAATTAATTAATTAATGGATATTTGATTTATTGTTATTGAATTTATTAATGTTTGATTTATTAATTAATTGGTTTTATTTTGGATTTAATTTATTGTTATTTATTTAAATGATTTATTGACTATTTTTTTATTTAATTAATTTTATCCTTTGATTTTATTTATTGATGATTGATTTATTTTAATTTATTTTAGATATAGTTGTTAAGTTCATTTTGATTAATTAATAATTATAAAAGTATAAAGCCTATTTCTATTTCTACACACTTAAAAAGTAATAATATTATTATTTTGCTTTTACTATGCTTGGGAGGTGTAAAAATAAAATAAAGTTGATTTTACCTACCCTCATAATTGATTGGGTCAATTTGGAATAATAGGTAAGAAATATAATAAAATATTCTTACCTTGGAACTATACAAGATAGGTAAGAAATATTGATTTTTGGATTATTTTGATTGGTTGGGATTTTTGCATAGTTTGCTATGTCTTTTCTATTTATTTAAAATTTCTGGATGGCTATTGGGTTACCAATTGGCAAGATTTTTTATTGAAGCTTTGAGATTTTGGCTTGGATCTTGGTTTGCATTTGGATTTTTTTAAGACTGGATTTTGGAAGCTCTTCTTCAATTTTCATCCCTGGATTTGCGATCTCTAGGTTGGACTTCTTCCATTTTTAGATTTTCTCAAATTTTGTCTTCTATGTGTCTTCCCATGAAAATGATTTATTTGTGATTGTTGAATGGATGGGGAAAAGAAAGACATTATAGTTTAAATCCTTTGGAATTAAATGAATGAAATGGTAAATTGCAGATTGCTCCTTATGTTTGAGTGAGATTTTTGAGCTATTTGGTCTATGTAAGTGAATGGTGGATAAATGCATATATGTATTTACCTTTTCCATGTGTTTGTAGAATTTTCTTATTGTTATTGAATTTTCATTTGGGTATTGTACTCCTTGTGAACTCCTGGTTGTAATAGGGGCTATTTTTCTATGTCTTGAGTTCTTTTCTTACTATGTAAGAGATCATGAAGCTCCCTATGATTGTCTGTGGCATATTTAAGTCTATTGTAATCATGTTGCAAGTGTTTTTGGGTGTTTGGATTTGCATTTGTTAAGTCCATTGAGCCTATGCAAAGTTAGAGTTATCTCCCATGCACCTAGACTCCCAAAATGTAGTTTTGGCCAAGTTGCTTATCCACTAAGTTGCAAACTCATTCCTGTGAAATGCATTTGATGCATAAACCATGTGTATACACTTTCTGATGCACATCCTACCTCCTAGTGATGTCCTTGAGGTCGTTTTTGTCTCCTAAGTCAATCTGGGCAATTACTTTACCTTTTGGATCCTTCAAACTTGGGATATTGCATACTTTACCAGAAACGCCACCACATCAACCAGAAATGCCACCATACTAACCAATAATGCCACCCTATCTACTAGTAATACTTCTATTATTCCATAAATGCCATTGTTCAGACCTAGAGAGCTGACAAACTGACCAAGAGAGCTAACCTACAAAGTGAAAAAGCTGACCTTTGTACCCAAAACGCTGACCAATGGACCAGAAAAATTATGTAATGAACCAAAAATGCTAGGAAATGTCCCAGAAATACCACCCTGCAAACCAAGAACCCCATTGTGCATACCAAGAGATCTAAACTACTCTGGAAGGCCCAAAAAAGTCAATTTTAGTGTTGTAAAGTCCTAGTATGGACTGTGTGAGTTTTCAGAGGCATGCAAAGTCTGTGTTGAGAAATTTTGATTGGTTCATGATGTATATGATGTTTCATGATGTATTTTGTGCTCTGGTAAGTGGGATTATTCCCTACCGTTAAGGATTTTCCTTATGCAGAAGTTGCTCCAGCAAGAGGTTCTTGCCTTGTTGTTTAAGGATTGCTTCTATGACTCCATTGCGATGTTTTATACCTCACTATTGAGGATTTGTAATAGAGTATGATGTTCTTATGTTTCATGTTCTTTCTTTGGTACTATTCCTATGAGGCATTGGTGAAGTCCCTATGCTTGTAATGGCTCATATGTATGCTCTATGTGCAGTATGTGCTCAGTGATGTTATGCATTCTTGAAGGCCTTCTTGTGAACATTCTCTCATGTATTGTGATGTCATTCTATGTGTTACCATATGGTTTGGCATATGATTAGGGGGAGTGGGCTTCCTTGTGATGATCGAGGTAACGTGACTTAGGTTGCTTGGTACCTAGACTGCTAGGGCACAATGGGAGTTTTCCTCTTTGTAATCCAGTGATAACATGTAATAATTGATTGGGTTTGGGTTTCACCTTATAAGATAATCCTATTTGGCTGGGCCATATGAGATGGTAAGTCAATCTCCCTTTTACTCACATAGGTTGAGATGGCTCCACATTTTTGTTAAGGGATTCTTTTAACCCTTATTTTGTGAGGGTATCTTGTATGACTATTAGGAGTATGGATTTCCCTTCTTTGTGAGGATAGAATACATGTCTACTATGGGTGCATATTTACCTTATTTGTGAGGCTAGCACGTAGGAGCGTGACTAGTAAGGATAGCCATATTCCCTTTTATATGAGGACAACATGTAATGACACTCCATTCCTACATGTGACCATGTCCATATGCCATGATTTTATTGTACGCCTCTGGGAGAGTCTATTGTTGATTTTGGCCTTGTGTTGTCATGTGATTATTGTTATGTTAAGTTTATTATGTGCTATCTTGATCCCCATGGTTGTTAATCCTAGGTCTTGAGTGAGTGTTGGAACCCCATGTCATCTCCTAGCATGGGGGGTGGATCCTATTTGGTTCCACATGGTCAGGTGGTTTGATACCTTCTTCCATTGGGATGTTCTTCTTTGGATGTTGCGTGCGTGGACTTGGATCTCTATTATCTCTTCATGTGGATGTAAATTGGAATATAATCTATGTAATTATAATTCTTATCATGCGATATGTAACTCAGAAGGATGCAAGTGTAAAGGAAGCGATGTAACCAATATCTTGGAATATGTGTAACGAGACTTGTAGAGGATTGATTTCAAAATGAGATATATAGGATAAGATTATTATAAATGGATATTCATGATGAATATAATTTTGAGCTAGAAGGAATTAAATAATTGCTATGATTGTGTATATCATGTGGGTGGTGGTGAATATAATAATGATCTTGTATGCCTTGATTTGAAGGATGTTAATCCTTAGTGTCGGTTACTCTTGGGATATGCAAATGAATGAGTAGTCGTGGATTTGTATAGATTCAATGATTATCTATTATGTGTTTGAGTTATGGAGCTGATTTCTATCCATTAGGGTTAATATTGTATCATGATGATTTGCTAAATATGGATACAAAATATGTGCTCTTGTGATTCATAATATTCTATAATATGATGTTGAAAGATTATGACCTTGGAATGTATTAAGATAATGTTATACCATGTGATCTATATTCTGGAAGTGTTCATTAGGAATGGGTTTGAGTTAGATTATTTATGTGGGAATCCTTGTGGTATCATGTGTTAAGAAGGGTTATTACTTGTTGTTATGATTTGTGTATAAGCATGTGATTAGTAATCTTGATGTGATGATATTTATATTTAATAAATGATCTAGTTCCACTTGTAGAGTTGGATATGTGGTTTCATTGAAAGTTAGATGATTCTTGTAAGATCGTGAATGAGAAGCATTGATGATCTTAGAGATTGAATTAGAATGGAAATTGTAATAGTGCATTGTTGACATTTCATACGGTATGTGTTAGAGATGCTATTATGTATGGATTATATGGAAATGATATAGGTATATTAGGTGGCATCATGCACCTATAATAGTTAAGCATTGATATTATACTTCATGTACTTGTATATGTTATTAATCCTATTGTTAAGAATTTTGAATCTTATATTATGATCTAGTACTATCTTATGAAGGGATATGTGTTTGGATTCATAATGAGTAGAATGGATGTGTAATTATGGGAGATTAGGAACATTTGAATTGGTTCTCTAAAATGAACTTAGTCTATAGGATGTTACTCTCAAAAGTAGTGAAGTTGAGATACCCTAGGGGGAAAGATGATATGATTTGTTATTTCGCTTGTGTAGTCGTGTTATGATGTTCTATGCTTTGTTGTAATTGGAAAAAGATGTAATTTGTAATGATGCATTTAGTAGATGATGTATTTGATATGCATTAGATGGATGTTATAAATGTATGTGTTGTTTAGTATATGAGTTTTTTTTTTTTTAAATTATCTCTATTTGTAGTTAGATTAGGTGTATTTCTCTAAGGTATTTTGGCGGGCATTACATCTGGTATCAGAGCCCATGTTCAAAACATTGGGATCTCTAGCTAAGGTTTTTGCTCTTAGTCTTGAGTGATGTACTATAATGTTCTCTTGAGTTGAGTTGTTCTCGAGATTTGTGATGAAAAATGTTGCTGGAATATTTGGAGATCTTCTTTGTTTATGCCTTGTGTTTCTCCCTAATTCTTCCTAAAAATCATAATTGTGTGCAAATGATGTATTCATTTCTGATGCATGTTTCTTAGATGAGAGTAATGTCTATACGATTCTATGTGGTCTTACTTGTTTGTAAATTTTAATACTTACTTGAATATTAGAAGTTGTTCTCCCTATATTAATGATCATGCTATAGGATGAAAGAGAATTGTGTGTGTTCTCTTAACTAATGTTATGTTCGTAGGATCAACTTGTCATGTTAAGCCTCTTATGAAGAGTAAGATGGAGTGTCTATTATTTGTGTAAATCATGATCTAAAATTCAAGAACTTGTATGCTATGCACTTGTATAAGAAAATAGCAGTTGTTGATGCCCTTCTCTTTCGTGTATTCTTGTTTGTAAATGTAAGGGGATTTAACTAGTGAAGTAGGGGTACCAAATAAAGCCTTTGGGTGTTTTCATATGTATATGATTATGCATTTGAGAAAAGATTGTGTGAATAAATCGTATCTTCTGGTAATGGTTTGATATTTCTAATTGCATTTGTAATATTAGGAGACCTCATGGAAGTTGAATTGGAATATCTAAGACAATGATGTGTATAGCTTCATAGTACGACAAACATGACATGTTTAGGAATCTCGTATTTCTCATGCATAATTCTTGTGTGCATACATTGGTTGATTGGCAAGTGTTTTTCCTCCTCTTCTTTCCATTTGGATAAAAGGATCATAGTTCTTAGGAGTTTATTGAAAATGAGTAGAAACATTGGATACTTATTGGTGTAGTATGGTATTGAATTTATTAAAGGAAAAGATTAGATAAATAAGATTGTTTAAGCTTGATATTTATGCATTGCATCCATGATGTTGCTTAGAGCAATAATTAATTAGATAGAATGCATGTTGTATACACATAGAATTGGCTATGGGTGATTAAAACAATATTATATATTTATGGCGTTGCTCACAATTCTCAAGCAAAAAAGCATTCAATTCTCCTACCTCATGGAGGATGGTTGTCTGGACGACTGTGTGCGGCCGAGCTAGGGCTTCACGGCCATAGCTCGTGAGTGGTGATCGGGTCTCATGCAGCAGGCGAGGGCGTTGCAGGTGCCGGGGGTCTGGCAGGGTAGGAAGTGTCAGGCGGGGAGCAGAAGCGGTGGGGAGGGTTTCGAGGTTACAGGGTGAGGCAGAGGCTGCGTGGGGGTGGAGCCTTGGCTACGTGGGGGTGGTGTTGAAGTGGTGTGTGGGTGAAGTTTAGGTGGCCTGCGGGTGGGGCTCTAGCTAAGGGGTGGCTCGTGGGTCTCCCGTGTGCTTGGGGGGGCAGCTGGCTTTGACCTTCGGTGGTGCTCGGGCAAGGTGGTGTCTCGAGATCTGAGCCACTTTGAACAGCTGGTTGGGGTGTGGATTTTTAGACATCCTTATCCTATTTGTCATTGTGATGTTGAGTTCTAGGGGTGAGGCCTCATAGGTTGCGCCTACTTTGGATTTTCGTGCAACAGTGGGATCAAAACCCCCACCTCAGGGTATGAAGACCTTTAACAATAATATGTATGCATCAGATTCTGGGCTGGGGAGTGGTGCAAACTCTCACATGATGAAGATTAATGGTTGTCTAGAGAGATGTAGCAAGTGGCCAAAGCTGGTTATCCCTCCAGAGTTGATAGTGGAAGACATTGAGTATTTTTCAAAACACTCGCTATACTGCAAGTTTTTGGGAATGAGGGTTTCCTTGTAGTTTTTGGAAAACTGGGCACGGAGGACTTGGGCACCAGAAGGGGAAATGGAAATCATGTTGTTAGCCAATAACTACTTCATGGTCACTTTCAATTGCATGGAGGATCGCAATAGGGTCTTTGAAGGGGGCTCGTATTTGTACAACTAGGTGGGATTATTCATCAAGCCTTGGCATGCGGGGTTTAATCCCTCTGAGGAGCTACTAAATCGAGTTCTAGTGTGGGTTCAGTTACCACGTTTTCTGGTGGAATGTTGCTGGGAGGATGTGCTACGGATGCTTGCCGCTCTACTCGGGAGGCCTGTGGGCTCATCAACACAAACCCTTGGGAGAAAGATAATGACCTATGCTCGCATCTGTGTTGAAATCGATCTTAGTAAGCCTTTGCCAGATGCTATAGATATGTGTGCAGGCTCTTATTCTTGGGTTCAGCAGTTAGATTATGAAACTCTACCTTTCCAATGTTGGCTATGTCACGAGTATGGTCATATACAGCATAAATGTACTAGATATAAGCCAGTTGTGCACCAACCTCAACAGTTTGACCTGAGCCTATATAGGGTTGAGAAGGGGAAAGCTCCCATGATGGTCGAGGGTGAGGGTGCTGATGGGTTTGTCCCAGTTAAGACAAAGAACAGGAACCGAGGACAAAAGAGGCCATTATAGGAGCGTCAAGAGGGGGACTCATTCAACAGATTTGAAGTCCTGGATGACCTTAGCCATCAGGAAGTAAATCTAGGGTTTACCCCTTTGGATCAAGGTGCTTTAGGGGGGGCTCCAGAAAGAGTAATTGAGAATCCTATCCAGGCCTTGCTTGTGGCTGGAAGTCAGCAGATGGAGATGGATCAACCTGTAGAGGCCCAGTTGGAAATCTCTCCAGGCCTTGAGGTGAACTCAGTCATGGGGGAGGGGTCTTCGCTAGCTCTAAAAATGGAATCGGCTAGAGCTAGAAGTAATAAGCCCTCTGTTCACCTGGGGTTGCATCAGAAGGATATTAAGAAAAGTTCTTTAGAAAAGAGTTCAAAGGTGGGCAGAAAGAAAGATCTGGACAAGATCAAATTGATGGGGGAGAACCTGGTTGAGTCAGGGTCAATGAAGACTTTGGATACTCACTCTTCCAACCCTCCTAAATGATTTTGCTTTCATGGAATGTGAGGGGCTTGAACAATGGCCCTAGACAAAAAGTTGTTCGGGATTTAATTAGGAATCATTCTCTTGATATCCTATTTTTGCAAGAAACTAAACTTTCAGTGGAAAGTATGATGGGTTAGGTGCCAAAGCTATGGGGGCGAGGTGAGTGTCAGTGTGTTGGGGCAGCTGGTGCTTCTGGAGGAGTGGCTTGCCTTTGGAACCCGTTAAGAGTTTGCCTGGTCTGGTGGGTTGCATCCAAATCCTCGGTATCTGGAGTTATGTCTAGTCTTGAGACTAGGGAACTTATCTTGTTTTCTAACATCTATGCCCCTATAGATTATCAGGGTAAGCAAAAATTATGGGCCCATATTTCAGGTGTGCGAAGATTGGCCCCCTTTCACCCTTGGATTATGGCAGGAGATTTTAATGCAATCCTCGAGTTGAGTGAAAAGAAGGGGGGGTTATGAGGTTGGAACCCTCCTCCTACCTATTTCAGGATAATATATCTTTGTTGTACCTTGTTGACATTAAGCCTGGCAATGGGTTGTTCACTTGGAACAATAGGAGGGTGGGAGATTTTTGGATAGTAGAGAGGTTGGATCGCTTTTTGGTCTCTAATTTTTGGATTGGGAGGGGGTTGGTCCACTAGTTCTGAGATTTTGGACTAGAGAGGGTTAGATCATCGGCCCATCAAGTTGGTGTCTTCTTCAACTCGGGTTGCTTGCTCACCTTCTTTCAAATTCCAACTTATGTGGCTTTGGGATCCTACCTTGCAGGATCTGGTAGAGGGGTGGTGGAGGAAAGGGAGGCCGACCTTTGGCACAGCTATGTACTCTTTTGCCAAGCAGCTGCAATTTATTAAGCTTTAGCTTAAGCAGTGGAACCGTCAGGGTTTCGAGAACATCTTCCATGCTAAGGAAGTTGCTAAAAGCATGCTGAATGGGATCACCAGTGAAATCAGAGAGCATGGGTTGTCCGAGGACTTGCTTAGGGAGGAGGATAGGGCTCTCAAGGTGGTTGAGGAATGGGAGCTTAGGGAAGAAATTTATTGGAAGCAGAGGGCTCGTATTGATTGGCTGAAGGAGGGGGACAAGAACACTGCTTTCTTCTTCAACTCAGTGAAAGCAAGAAGACATGGAAACTCCATCCCTGTTCTAGTTAATGATAGAGGTGAGCAGTGCCTATCCCTGTAGGAGATTTCAAGGGAGTCACTACATTTTTTCCAAACCCTCTTTAGGGAGGACTCACAGAGGGAAGTGGTGGCGGAGAATTAGGTTCTTGCTTGCATTCCCTCTCTGGTCACAGGGGAGATGAATGAGAAACTTTTGTGTCCTATTCTGATGGAAGAGCTGGAAAGGGTTGTCTTTCACATGAGGAAAGGAAAAGCTCCTGGACCGGATGGGTTCCCAGTTGAATTCTTCCAAGAATTCTGGGATATTATCAAATTAGATCTATTGGAGGTTGTCCAGGAGTCTCAAAGGAATAAGCAGATGCTTAGGGCGTTGAATGCAACTTTCATTTCTCTTATCCCCAAATGTGAGGGGGTTGACCAGTTAGGCCAATTCTGAGCTATCTCTCTCTACAATGTGACATATAAGATCATAACTAAAGTGATTGCAGACAGATTGAAGCAGTGTCTGGGGATTGTTATCTCTGAGGAGTAGAGTGGTTTTGTGGAAGGGCAACAAATTTTGGATGGTGTGGTTATTGCTATGAAGACCATTCACTCTATGGCGTCATCCAAGGAAAAAGCTATGTTTATCAAGCTGGATATGGCTAAAGCGTATGATAGAGTTCGGTGGTCTTTTCTTCAGAAGATCCTCAGGGCTTTTGGTTTTGCTAATGAGTGGGTCCAATGGGTTATGAGTTGTGTTATGTCAAACTCATTCTCCGTGCTTATCAATGGTGACCATATGGAGTTATTTGGGGCTTCTAGGGGTCTTCGCCAAGGGGACCCCCTATCCCCCTATTTATTCATTCTTATGGTTGAGGGTTTGGGAAGGTTGATCAAGCATAATGTGGGGCTAGGTGTTATTCAGGGATGGAATTGGGGTAATGACTTGCAACCGCAATCTCATTTGTAGTTTGTGGATGATATGGTCCTGATGGGGCTTGCTCAGATCAGGGAAGCTACTAATCTACGTAAGGTCTTGGATGTTTATCTTGCGGCCTCGAGCCAGTTGATCAATGAGGATAAATCTTCAATCCTATTTTTCAACACTCTTGATGCTATTCAAAGAAGGATTGCCCTTATCTTGAGGTTCCAAGTTGGTGCTGCTCCTCTGATTTATTTGGGTATTCCTATTTCTCCTGGCAACCCTCCTAGGGAGACCTGGCAGGGTTTCTTGGATAAATTTTGCACGAAGGTTGAACATTGGACTCATAGATGGCTATCCTTCACTGGAAGGGTTCAGTTGATTCAGTTGGTGGTTCAGGCTCTTCTGATTTACCATTGTATGCTTCATGTGGCTCCTAAGTGGTTCCTGAAGGGACTGAATTCTCTGGCTAGGCAATTCTTATGGGCAGGCAATCTCTCCTCTTCCAAATGGAGTTTGGTCAATTGGGACTTGGTGTGTAGCCTGAAGCAGGTAGGGGGGCTCGGTTTAAGGCAGTCAGTTCTTTTTGGGGAAGTGTTCGTGGCTAAACTTTACTAGAGGTGGTGTGTGGAGTAGGAACAAGGTTGGGCCAGGATTCTGGCTAACAAGTATATGCAGAGGATCTCGAGGGAGGAAATCCCTAGATATCCGCTAGAGGGAAAGGGCTCTTCGATCTAGAATACTCTCAAAAGGGGGGCCTCTCTCATTAAGGATGGACTTTTTTGGATATGCAGAAGGGGGGAAGAGGCCCTTTTCTAGTATGACTCTTGGGATGGTTATCCTCCCATTCTGGACCAATTTCCTAACCTTGGGAATCTTAGCCTGAGGATTTTGGAGGTGGGTTGGTCAAGGGTGAGTTACTTTAAGGTTATTTATAGGTGTGGTTGGCTGGAGTTGGAGCAGTGGAAGGTTCCTAATGAGTGGTCGGTTGTTGAGATGGAGGAAGAGTGCGCTGAGTTGTAGGACATTTTGGGGAGTAGACATTGTAGCTCCCTTAAGAGTAGGGATGGGCTGGCTTGGCTACCAAATCCTAAGGGCATTTTTACTATGGCTAGTGGCTACCGAGAATTGGTGAAATGAAGACTGGAGGGAAGAGAGGTGGCCTGGTGGAAACACGTGTGGAATAAGGTTTCCTGGCTGAAGTGTAATTGTTTCGCTTGGACTTTGGCTTGGAATAGATGTCTAACTTGGGACAATATCCACAAGCGGGGATTTTTGGGACCCTCTATCTATGCTTTGTGTGGTTATAGGGAAGAAGATTCCTCACATCTGTTCTTTAGATGTCCTTTCTCCCAGCTTATTTGGCATTACTGGTGGGGGGCATGGAAGCATCCTTGTGTCCACGCAGAATCTTTGGTAGAGTTTTGGAACAGTTTGGGAAGACCTCCTATCCTATCCCCCTTCCTCTAAACTATCTGGTATATTGGGCCCATCTTCATTCTGTGGTAGATATGGCTTGAGAGGAACAGGAGGATCTTTCGAGAGGACAGATTGTTTGTTCAACAAGTTTGGAATAGGATCATTGCTATGGTCTGGGAGACAGTGGAAGCTAAATGTGAGGTGAATTTTCCACTGAGTAGAGAGGAGACTGATTTGGTGAGTAGGCTTGGTCTGCAGGAGATGTCTCCTGGTTTAGCTTGTGTCAGGAGAGGTAGAGGGGCTATGAAGAAGGTGCAAAGGGTGGGAAGGTGGATTCCCCCCCCGGAGGGGATTCTCAAGATTAATATCGATGGTTCTTCAAGGGGGAACCCAGGCCTGGCTGGAGTTGGTGGTGTTGGTAGGAACAACAGGGGGGAGGTTGTGTTCCTCTTTTTGGTGCACAGAGGGTGGCAGTCCAATAACATTATGGAGGGATTGGCGATTCTCTATGCACTAGAGAGGGCTTGAGAGAGGGGTCAAAGGAAAGTGATATGTGAATTAGACTCACAAATGGTTGTTAACTTGCTGAATGATCAGAAGCTTAGTGGGATTCAGTGGCAGCTGGCTGGGATTGTCCAGCAGATTCTCCAATTCAATACTTTAATAGAACAGGTGTCTTTCATCCACATCCCTCGAGAGTGGAACAGAGCTGCAGATTTCTTGGCCAAATGGGCTTCAGATCATGAGAGTGAATGGAAAGTTGATGGTTGGGAGCTTCTCTCCGGGGATTATAGTCAGGACTTGCAGAAGATTCTTACAGAGGACATGGATGGTTTTGAAGTTGGTTAAGATGGGGCTGGTCTTGTGGCCTCTGGCTAGGGCCTCTGGTCTTTGACCCTCTTTGTAATTCTTCTAGTTTTATTTTAATAAAGTTTTTGCCCCTTTATTCAAAAAAAAAATATTATATATTTATTTAATAGTTATTCTTCTATTAAATAGTTAATTTGAAAAAATTAATTCATTTTCATGTCTTTCTATTAATTAATTTAATTGAAATATTTTATTAATTAATTCATCTATCCTATTCCTCTAAATAATTAAATATCTAATATTTAATTATCTCCTCCAAACAATTAAATATCTAATATTTAATGGTTATTCTCCTATCCTATAGTCTTGAATATTAAATGATTTCCTAAATTATTTAATCCCCCTTTTCCAACTCACCTTCCATCTCCACTTCATCTTCCCCTTTGCCAACTCATCAAACATGTGGCTAAGGAAATTAATATTTCTTAAATATTAATTCATCATTTATCTTCAACCTCCAAACTTAATGAATATTGTGTACGTACACATATTTCATAGCCTCCTCCTATATTCTCTCCAACATCCCTATATCTTAGGAAGGACTTGAGTCCACTTGTCCTCTCATGCCTAAATCTTCTCCAACCATCCCTAGATTCCCTCAATCAGCAACCTAGACAAGGTGAGATGAGTGACACTTGTCTTCTCCTTCCCCCTTTCTCTCAACCTTCACCTTTTCTCACAGCCATCCAAATCTGTAAATATGATCATGACCATTGATCTAAGCCACATCATCTTATCCTCTTAATGTCTATAAAATCAAGAGCTTCAGTTGAGAGAGAGTTAGACTTCAAATGAATCTGTAAGCCAAATCATTTGTAAAACTTATACATCTGTGAGTCTTAATCTTGAAGCAAATAGAAATTAGCATTTTAGCATAATCATGTAGTATTGCATATCATAGCATTTGTGAACTATCAGTTATCAGTCCATTCTTCATATGCCATCTTGGAATCTATCAGTGCATTATCTGAGAGCACACCATCTGCAACTAGGAACAGTGGAGTTAGGACACAATGAGACATAAACCATGAAGGTAATATTAGTATTTTTATTTCATATGTATTTCATGTAGTTTCATTGGTTGATTTTGGATTTCCTGTAGCATTTCCATTGGTATTTTGTGAAACTAACTTGTTGCAGGTAGCATTCAGAGGATGAAATTCAAGTTGACACAATTTAGCACCCACCGTGGGGCTCATGGACCTCGAATATACCTTTTAAAATCTCACAAAAAGTAAAATTAACACATTTGTAATGCAGATTCACACATGCATGAATTCTGACAGTGCTTTTATTCAATAGGCTAGCACAGCTGCATCTCTGGTTAATGCATTTGCATTGCAGGTTAATGCATATGCCATGTAGGTTAGCACTTTTGTCTGAAAATCTGTGCATCTGCATTTCAGGTTAACGCTTTTATCCTCTAAGTTAGCGCACTTGTTAAAGAAATCACGCTTTTGAGTCCACAAAGCAGCACTTTTGTAGTGCAGGTTAGCGCTTTTGCTCTGCAGATTAGCACTTTTGAGGTGAAAGATAGCGCATGTGTTAGAATAGCGCTTTTGTTTGCAACTAACAAAATTTTCTTGCAGGTCCGAATGTCCAAGAACTTAAATTTTTCAAACTACTGACATGCATGTGCAGGATTATGTTTAAGGCAAATTTTATGCATTTCCTCACCCAATTAATTAAAAGCCTTATTTTGGGAAGTAATATATCATGTCTTGCTCATTCAGTCTAACTAAGGGGATAAATTGACAGCATGCAACTTGCATTTTGAGTAACTTCTCTAAAATAGTTGCACATAGATTTTTAAAAAGGCTAAAATAAACACCATGCTTGTTGGAGCAACATCTCCAAATAGAAGATAGATCACATTGCTATGGAAAGTTAAAAAGAACACTTATATTTCATGTCTCGAAAGTGGTACGTATATGCTCTCCCTTTAATTGGGTGATCAAAAAGTCAAACCCGCTCTTTTATCCTTTCTTTACTTTCAAGAAAATTGAATCCTTTAGAGGGCCTGCCTTCCTGAGCTGTCTTAAGGGGCCAGTGAGAGGGGAACAACCTAAAGTGGAAACGGGCTAATACCAAATCCTTACAATCCACTCTAAATAAATCGTGTTTGTGATGAAAGTCCCAAACAACATGTGCTGATAAGTTCATATCGACACTATGTCTCCCCATAAACTCTATGGAGCATAACCTCTATAGGCTGAAAAACTTCTGTATTTGCAGAGCTGAAAGTGCTGCATGTATGGCCACATGCCTGGAAGCCTTTACTAAAAACCACTTGTACTAGTTTCCAAAATTCTTCTAGTTGTTGGCGCACGAGGTCGGACCTCTGAAGTGGCTCACACACATACGGTTCTTAGTAGAGATATGAAGTTTGCCATGGCGAGTTTTCATGGAAACTGGTGCTTGGCTGCCCTAGAGAAGTGAGTGCCAAGGGTGGAGACAGTGGGGTCAAGCATCTAAATATCCGCTTTGAATAGCGTAGCCTCGGGGGAAACCCCATGTGAGATTCAACAACTATTGTCTCAGCCTACCATAAGATTTGTGCTTGCTTGTGCATTTTGTTTGTTAAACATTGTGTCTTCTATGTATGTTACATGTTCCAAATGGTCAAAAATTGAAGAAAATTATCATCTACGCATGACCAAAAATCCAACAAATTGCTGAAAATAAATAATCAAAAGGCTAATACAAAGACTTTCTAACATTTGAACACCAAATCAAACTAAAGTGTCAAAACATCAATATCGAAATACTTCTTGAGTAGATTTGTCTCTAAACCATCACATATTTTCAAATTAGCTCAACAACTGGGTCACTAATCCAGCAAGCTATTCCCAAAAGGTTTCTATAAGCATAAACATTCAACAAGCTATTGATTCAAATATCTTAAGTGCAAAAAAAATCAACATCATTGTCAAGTCTCTCATCAGGATAATCAAATCCTCTATCACAAAGCTTGATCAATCCATACTATATTCATAATCTTGGATATATCTTTCCTATTTTGAACCTAGGTTATATCAAAATCAGAATTGCACCAACATTGGAATCAAACAAACTTGTAAACTGTCAGATGCTTATATGACTTTTAAGTATCACCTTAAGAAAAGAAAACCCAGTTATAAAGCTACTCAAAAAAGAATAAGATTCTTGTATATCAATTGCAAGATCTTATTAAAACATAGGACATTCCTACACCGTATTTGTCACTACTTATGTGGCTATGGTACAGAGTATGACGGAGAAATTTTGTAAGGACATGCTTTTCAATAAAGAGATGCTTTATCACAATGAAAAAACAATAGCGGTAAAATCAACAAAGCATATCTTCCTAAACCAATAATCACCTATTGACTTTTTCCTTTGGAAATTTCAAAAAATTTGAAATAATCACATGCCGGTTTGGACTAGAGGTCAATACGAACAACTAAGAAAACAACAAATGGAGGAAGAAGATAATCCTACATTCCAAACTTTTGGGTATATCGTTGTTGACGAAGAAGCAGTCAATAGCACCATTAGAGACCTTGAGCAAGATTTCAAATTTCATAGGCTAATGAAAAAATTGTTGGCAAAGCAAAAAGAGAAATATCTCTTCATGTTGGCAAAATCTGGAGCTAAATTACCACAAAAATTTAACATAGAAAGCTTGAAACAAGATGCAGAGACAAGTAACACCCAAAACATAGATGTTCCAAATAACGAAGATATGAACAAAGAAAGTCATGAAGAAATAAGAAAAGAAAGGGATGATACAAGAAAAGAGCGTACTGATAAAAGAAATTATGAAGAAACAAGGAGAAACTATGTGGATAATCCATTGTTAAACCTTACTTAGTAAATGCAAACTCTAAAACAATAGATACAAGATATGCAAAATGGATAAAGCTCCAAGAAGTTGTTGGACATCATTAGCATATGATGAACCAGCATGTTGATATGATGATAATGTATGTTGTCATTGATGTCAATAAGTGTAAGTGAACCGGTATGAAGAGGCATGAAGATATGTAGTGAACCGATGTCAGGGTTTCACTAAGTATGACTATCGGTTGGTAGTCTCAACTCTAGGGTTATTAGTTTGGCAATCTTGCTTGTGTGATGCAACCGATGATACTCTGTGATGAGTTAGCTAAGAGATGTGAATGAGATCGAGGTGCCACATCTGCCTTGTGTGCATAAAGGATTTCCTTGAGGATCTTGCATGAAAATATCGACTGTGTTTGGAGTCTACCTCAGGAATGATCATTCTTCTTAGTGGTATGAGAAGAAAGTGTGATGGGTTACTGATTCCCATGTGCAGTGATGAGTGAACGATGCAGATTGTCTTGTGATCTGTTTGAAATTGAAATGCTCTATGCAATGTGTTTGGACGGTCAGGACTGGACCACCTGTGTTGTAAACCTAAGATGCTTAGGGCTTAGGATTTATGCTACCGACCTAACTGTTGTCTATAAGGTTGATGATGTTTGTTATTGTAAAGTTGCAAAAGTTGTGTGTGTATCCAAGTGATGAGATACTTGCGAGACCAGTAAGAGGAAAAATGTAGAGTGTGATTGTAGAGTAGAGGAAATGAAAAGGATTTGCCTTAGCATGTAGTGTTGTTATCAGATCAGAAGTTTTACCTGTTGTCTTCTAATCATTTCAACAGTTGGAAAATCCCTTTACTAGGTAGCTTTAACAGGCTTATTTGTAAAACCTGTAACCAAGTGACTCAAGATCATTGATTTCTTCAAATCCTCTAGCGAGGTAACCTTTAACAGGGTATATAGCAATCCCTTAACCAGGTGATCTCTAATAGGATCGATTCCCAGCAGAACCCTATTGTAAAGTCTTTAATTGGACTAGGCTCCTAACAGGGTGAGCTACAAAAGAATTAAAAAACAAGCTTGTAGGTATTCATCCTCACCGTGGTTTTTCCCATTTCGGTTTCCACATGAAAAATCTGTGTGTTATGTGTTATGCATTTTCCATGTGATGTTTATGAATTATTTGGTTGAAAGATTATGCATGCAGAGTTTATAGGTTATGGTATTACTTATATACCACATGCATATGTTTATGGGTGAAGTTGATATCAAGTATTGATCGTATTTGAAGTGTTCAGACTTATCAGTCTATGGTATCTGATGTCTTACTGTGTTTAACCGGTATTGCCATGGTTAAGTTTAGTAATGGTGACAACCAGTTGGTATTGCTTTAACCTGATAAGTTGTGGAGAAATTTTTTGCCTGTACTGATTCACCCCCCCCCCCCTCTCAGTACTGGTTTGGGTATTTGTTGTTCATCATTATTCATCAATTGGTATCAGAGCTCCTCCAGGTCCTCAATGATATAAGCTTAACTGTTTGAGGTAAATGATCCTGTTGTAATGATGAAGAGGGAAGGTCCTAAGTTCAATAAAGATAACTTTAAGATATGGAAGGACAGAATGAAGATTTACATCAAGAGTATGGGTGCTCAACACAGGAGCTATGTTGAGAATGCCTATGTGACTCCCACTGGCACTTTGACTGATGATCAGAAAAGAGAAATCCAGGAAAATGGGCAAGTCTTGGAAGCCCTTATCAGCAGCCTATCAGATATTGAGTTTATTGATGTACAAGACAAGGAAACACCTAAGGATGTATGGGATGCACTGGAAAACATCTATGGTGGTGATGAGCATGTAAAGAAAGCTAAGGAAGAGAGCCATAGAGGTAAATTTGAGGATATGAGGATGGTTGAAGGTGAGACCATTCAGCAATATGAGATTAGGATTATGGTTGTGGTTGGTTATATCAAAAGCATTGGTGAAACTATTGATGATACCATTGTTGTTAGTAAATTCCTTAGATCATTGTTACCAATCTATGCAATCAGAGTTGTTGCTATCCAGGAACTATGGTCTATTGATAAAACTAAGGTATCCTTAGACTCTATCATTGAAAATTTAACTGCATATGAGTTGAATATCTATGATGGCAGTGTTCAGAAAACTAAGTCAGTCTTTAAAGCATCTACTATACCATCCAGAGAAGGAAAAGAAACTAGTACAAGTTATGAATCCAGACAATGCAGAGATATGGATGATGAAGAGATTTTAATGGAGTTTGAAGCTCTTCTTGCTAAAAGACTTCCGAAGGGAACTGAAAAATATAGAGGTAAACTTCCTTTGAAATGTTTTTCCTGCAACAAGATAGGACATATAGTTGTTAATTGTCCTAACAATTACAATAAGGATAAACCAGAGAGGTTTAGAAAGTATAAAGGAGGAAACAGAAGAAATTGTCTAGTTGCTATGGATGAAGGTGTCACTGATGAAGAATCAGAAGATGGCAAAAATGAAGACATAGTGTTTGTAGCAGTAAAAGAAGAAGAGTCTAACAAGAAAGCTCTTGTCTCTCGTATTCACAACTCTAATGAGTGGATAATTGATAGTGGTTGTTCTCACCACATGACTGGTGACCGAAGAGAGTTTCTATCTTTGGAGGAATATGATTGGAGGTGTTGTCAGATTTGGCAACGATGCACCATGCTTGGTGAAAGGTAAAGGATCCATCTCACTAAATGGAAAGAGCAGTGCAGATGATGTCTACTAGGTAGAAGGTCTTAAGCATAACCTGTTGAGTGTTGCTCAGCTGAACGACAAAGGACTAGTTATGGAATTCAAAGACAGAGTCTGCAGTATAATTGGGAAGAGTGGTGAACTTATCGCCACCGGTAAGCAGACCAGAGGTAACCTATTTCAATTGAATGTCAAGATTAGTCGGTCTTTAATGGCTAAGTTTGATGACAGTTGGATATGGCATAGGAGACTTTGTCATATGAATTTTGACAATATTGTTAAAGCTAGCAAAATCAAGGCGGTAAGTGGATTACCTTTGCTGAACAAACTTGAGAATTCTTTGTGCAGAGAATGTCAACTTGGGAAGATGTCTTCCTCAACGTTTAAAGGTAAGTCTTTTTCAGTAGAAAATTTACTTGATCTTGTGCATACTGATTTGTGTGGTCCTATGAATACTAAAAGTATTCAGGGAGATAGGTATTTTATGATTCTTACTGATGACTACTCAAGAATGATGTGTGTCACATTCTTGAAAGACAAGTCTGAAACATTTGGAAAAATCAAAGCTTTCAGAGCATTAGTAGAGAAAGAAAGTTGTAAAAAGATAAAATACCTTAGAACTGATCAAGGAGGAGAATTCACTTCTGATGAGTTCAATAAGTACTATGAAGATAACGGTATCAAGAGGCAGTTGTCTACCCCAAGGGCACCACAACAGAATGGCACAATAGAAAGAAATAACAGAACTGTAGTTGAAGCGGCTAGAACAATGTTGATCCAAGAAAAGGTTGTTCACACTTATTGGAGAGAAGCGGTGAGCACTGCAGTCTATACTATGAACCGGGTACTCATCAAGAAATGCAAAGATAAAACCCCTTATGAGTATTGGACTGGGAAAACTCCCACTATGAGTTACTTTAAAGTGTTTGGTAGTAAGTGGTATATCAAGAGAGGTGAGCATTTGAGCAAATTTGATGCAAATTGTGATGAAGGAATATTTTTGGGATATTCCACTAAGAGCAAAGCTCTCAAGTGCTACAACAATAGAACTCAGAAAATTGATGAAAGTATTAACGTCAGGGTTGATGAATCTCCTGAGGAACCTGAGGAAACATGCAATGAAGAAGTGGAAGATGAACCGGGTATAGCCTTCTGGGAACCAGTTAAGAAATAAACTTGTAAAGATCTCAGTGTTCCTATACCGATAGAAGCTACAGTGAGAGAAGAACAAGAAGTAAGTGAAGGAGAACAAGAAAAGCTAATAGACTAGGCTAGAATCATTCCTAGGTATGTGAAGTTGCATAATGATCCGAAGCAAGTCATAGGAGATAAAGATGTAGGGATACTCACAAGAAGAAAAGTGAAGGAGAACTCTTGCATGATTTCTGAATTTGAACCCAAGACTTCCAAAGAAGCTCTTACAGATGAAGACTGGATTAAAGCAATGGAAGAGGAGATAGACCAGATAGAAAAGAATGCAACATGGTCTTTGGTGCCCAGACTGAAACATAAAAATGTCATAGGTACCAAAATGGGTCTTCGGGAATAAGCTGAATGAAGAAGGCACAGTTGTAAGGAACAAGGCTAGGATTGTATGCAAGGGGTATGCTCAGGAGGAAGGACAATACTATGGAGAAACCTTTGCTCCTGTGGCCAAGTGTGAACAATATGAGAAAGGCTACACAACAAATCAATGCCAATTTTATCACTTGGAACCATTCTGTTTAATCCTTCAATCAATGGGATAGCCTCACTTTTCGAGCATTATTGACTCATCCGTCGTTGAAGATTTTCAAATTCATTGTCAATATTCTCTAATTGGTCAATGAAAACCCTAGTTAGTGATTCACCCTCATCATGATAATTATGTAAAGAATGGGGATAAACAACATCAATTGTTCGAATAAAAGAATCACCCACATTCTCATGAAAAAACTTATACAATTTAGGCTCTAGATCCTTAGTAATTAAACCTTGGGAAGCCTTAATTCTACAACTTCTTCTCATGGAAATATTATAGGTAGGACTAATAGTAGTAAAACTCATGCACAAAGGAGGGAAATGTGAATTTGGATTTGAAAGATATGATTAAGAAATACCAAAAATTATGAAAATGATTGATTAACCAATTAAGAAATTTGATTTATCAATTTGGAAGAGAAATGCATCTAGATCATAACATAAAAATTATATTTCAAAATTAAATTGAAAATTTATGCAACCCTCATGGTAAATTTTAGAATTATAAATTAGGGTCTCTGTAAATTCAACCACAAAATTAATGTAATTCAATTTGAAACTGAGATCTACGAGGGGAAATTTGAATTTTAAATTAAATGAATAAGTAGATCTAAAATGATAAATCGAAATTAGAGAACCCACAAGCTTAATTTTAAAATTAAAAGTTAGGTTTTTTGTGAATTTAACCTCTAAATTTTAAAAATTCAATGAAAATTTAAACTGGCAGATGTAAATTTGAATTTGAAAAACACTCAGATCGGAGAACATAATTCAGTATTACAAGTGTAAGGAGTTGGGTTTGTTGGAATCCAATAACACTGAGAGTGGGGGGGCGAATCAGTGTTATACCAGGAAGTCCAATTTTAGCCTTATTAAGACATGCATACACCAACCGTTATACCAATTCATATAGAATTGAAAGAAGTAAAGCAACCAATAACCCAATCACATAAATGAGAACCATAACACACAAAATTATACGTGGAAAACCTCAAAGATGAAAAATCACGATGGGATTTGTGACCCACAATATCAATCCATTGGCCATATGAAGAGATATTACAAAATATAAGGGGCCTGCATATTCTATCCATTGATATTTACATTATATCATATTCATTACATTACATATCTCTCCCATATCAAAATTATCTAATCCAACTGACCTATATACCCTATACAATTTATCATGCCTTATGTCGACTTACAAAGATAATTACAAATACAATATACATGGCGGCTAGATAACATAAATACATGAATATCAAAATTAATTGTCGATGCTATATCCAAGAGATGCCAGCCTCCAATATCGATAGCCATATTCTAAACCATGTCAGCTTGCATTATCGGTAACCAAAGAAATCCTTCTATCCAGCCGGTGTCGGTGTCGGTGTAGTATCTGTGAAGTGCCTGTCGGTACACAAGTGAACCAAAACATGAAGCCGGAACAAGATATCATGTTGCCATCAATGACAACATAGTGAAACCAACCAATAAAGTGTTAATTGCCAACAATCTCCCCCTTTAGCATTGATGGCAACACTCATGTGAAAAATGGTCATGGTTTCATTTGCCGATTTCATCCTGCTTTCTCCCCCTGAGCTGAATATCCAATCAATGCAAAATACTCCATACTACCACTAATGTATACAAATCCTTCTATTGTTTTTTTATTGTTTTTCACATCTATATCACTCCCCCTTTGACATCAATTCCATCAAAAATTCTAAAAGGAATGTCAAAGATCTAAAACTGTACAATGAGTATCCCAAAAATATCTTACCGGAGCTTAACAAATTTGAAATTTTTTGGATATGGCTTCTCCAATAGCTCAAGATAAGTATCCCAACTAGACTTGAAAGTGCTGGAAATAGATACGAGTCCATTTAGTATATGAGCAAATGATTCTTTCTCACTTATCTCTGCAGGTGTGGGCTTTCCAATCATATCCATACACTCTTTCTTATGTACACTCAGTGAATCCAACCGAGGACTCACCAAACCTCTTAGACTTCTGGCTCTTCTTATGATTTTGTCTTTTTCTTTCTCAAGAGTAGAAACTTTGGCTTCCAAAACCAAATATTTGACCATCAATGGATGTACTCAATGAAGTTAATCCATCAAAAGAATTAGCTATACTTGCAATTTTCTCCTGAAATTCCTTAATCTTCTTATCCACAATAACTGTAAGTACATCTATGTTACAACATACTTTGTATATATTTGTACATTATGTCAAAGAATTATCTATTAGTTTCAGCTTTTCATCAATCTTCTTCTTCTTAGATTCAATCACCTGATCAAATGCGGATCTTTTAGCTTGTGTGAACCTCTCTAGTGCTTGCCGGTTTGAAATTTGCTGTAAGGATTGGAAATCCTTTGAAATGTACTTAGTAATTGTCTTAAGATTTGTGGATGGGCTCACTTCCCTATCAATCTTGCAATCTGAGACTAGTTTGTGTAAAACAGTGATGGACTGATCAATAATCCCTTTATCCATAGATACCTCCTTAACCAATTTGTGTGCAACCATCATCATGATTTTAGTAGGACTCATCTCGGTTATGTTTTTCTTTACAACCTGTGAGGTGTCAATTAACAACAATTATGGACCTACTACCGGTTCCCTGTCGGATTCCTTTTTCTTCTCGTCTAATGATTTATCCATTATAGCTTCCTCACTTGTACCAGCGGCTTTGCCACTTGGTGAAGTCTCTGTAACTACTAGTTCATCCCTAGGAACTATAACATCAACCTGTACATTTTTATCTGGAGGACTGTTGTCCTCAACATTTGTATCATGTACAATATCAACCTTTATACTTTCTATGTTAGCTGGTGTCTCAACATTTGCCTGTATATTTGTATCTACCAGGGGCTTAATTTCCACTCTCTTAATGTTTTTCAAAATTGAGGGTCAAGTACCCATGATACCCTTTCCTTTTCCTTCAACCGGGGTGCCTACAGTGTCTACCTTTGATTTCGATGAAGCAAAGAAACCTTTGTTCTCTTCAAAGAACTTGACCCATGTCTTTTGAGTTTCCTTTATTATTTCATTTACTCTTATTAACATAAGACTAGTTATTCTATGTTTGTTGTGAAAGATTTTTCTATCAGCCACCTCAAGTGTCCTATCCAATTCTTCTAGAGTAATAGAAACACAAATAAATAAAAATTCTTGAATTTTTATGTGTTTGTCTTCTTCTGTAGCTAATAGTCTTCTAGCATCTAACATATTATACAATTATTCTGGTATTTGGTTTTCAATTTCTACCAATGCTTTCTTATAAATATCCAAATATAATAATATTGCTTCCTCTACCTCTCTTTATTCATCATTCTCTAAACGATCATAGTAAAACTGTACATTCTTTAACATGCCATCCTTAGTTATTTCATCTGCTAATTCTGCACAAGTTTTTGATGGAACATTACTAGATTGAATAGCCATATCAATGTCATTCTTCTTCTTCCTCTTTGTAGTACCAGATGGATTTGAAGGTGTTACTTTTGGTGCTTGCTTCTGTGTCAGTATTTTGAATGTGACTGTCCTAACCGGTTGCTTTTTAGCCTCTACCTTGGTTTCTTCTATTTTCTCCCTTATAACCCTTTTGAATGCCAGAGGTGTGTCATCCTTAGATTCAGACTCTACTGTAATAGACTCAATGAACACTTCTGGTTCCTTCCTCTTTCTGCCTTTCTCCGGGACAACATCAATTAATGCTTTGATGTCTTGTGAAATCTTCTCAACAAACTTGCTTGCCTTTCCCTCCTGCTTTTCTCTCTTCTTTTGGTTGAACTCTATTTCAACCTCTTGCATCTTCTATTTTGTAGTACGACATGGCTTCTTAGCCTCATCAATAGGTGCATCAATCAACATCTTTGCATAGGCATAAAGGATTTGTGCATCAACTTCATATCCCATTTCCTCAATCCATATCTTTTGGGGCTTAACCGCTTCCATAAGTGTTTCATGTTTCTTCACCATGAAGCATATGTCGGTTGAGTATTTTTCAACAATATGCTTAGGAACCCTTTCCCTAGATTTCATTGCCTTCTGGAATCTCTTAAAATATCCCCATAATTTATCATCTCTTTAACTGCCTAAAGTAGTAATTGACTATTTCAATTGTCTACCTACCGGGATATCAAATGCCCATTGTCTCTTCCCAAAATCGGGAGTGCCATTCATAAAAAATAGTATTTAGCAGATAATCAAGTTTCCATACTAGAAAGTTCCTTTCTTTTCTCCTTTAATCTTCCCTAGGTTTATCAATAATTCATCTAACATCCAACCGCATAGATCCAATTTCACATTTTATCTCATCATTTTGTAAATTGTGAAAATACAGGAGCTAGAAACATAATTTAGTCAGCTTGACTGAGTTACCTTATACCTGATGATCATGCTACTAAATTTGATGTCTGTGTCGATAATAGTGCTGATACTCATAGATCTCCTGTCAGATGTTGTGTCAGTGATTTTTTTGACATAATCATTCGAAACCTTCTTATTTGGATGTTGGCCAACCTGTGGTAAACCAATGAGAGCCTTGATGGCTTCATTGGTGATCTTGAAAGGTCTATCCAACCAAATAACTCCCCATATACTCTTCTCAAAACATACCTAATGATTTCATCTTTGAATTTCAGAATGTCCAGAATGCCAGTAAACCCTAAGTCTTCAATGTGCTTGTATGCCAGTTTGATCTTTCCAGAATCTCCCATAATCTCACTCATGTATATTCTCTTTATCTCAGAAGTTTCCAAATACTCAATATGACAATGATGTATGCCCTAACATCTTCAACATAAACAACTCCCTCTAGAACACAGGAAAATGCTCCAATCGAATCTTCCAGGGTAGCCACATGCAGATACCGCTTGAAAATTGGCTTGGAACGGTCCTTGACCTCTACTACAGTTGGATTTGCAACAAAGATAGGAATAGATGATGATCTCACTTCCATGATTAAAAAAAAATGCCTATTGATTGCTTCCGGTGAAAACCTTTAACAAATTCTTCCAGTTGCTGGTGAAATCGCTCAAGAAAATATCTGATCACTCTGAATTGCCTTTAATCGCTTTGAATAGCTCTTAGTCACTCTGAATGCAAGGTGATAAAAAATTAAGTGAATGTGACCTTATATCCTCCAAGAAAAACCCTAATCTTTCATTGACATGAATAACTGTAGGTAAAAGATAACGGATCTCGAACAAAACATCTCCAATGCCGGATAAGCGTTTCCAATGTCTAGAACATCTTCCAGAACCTCTTCTCGGGGCATATGCAACATCTACATCAATTTTGCCTACCCCTAAGGCATCTACCTTAGTTACCAGATGAGCTACCTGCTAGTGCAGGAGCAACCTCCTCTGTCGGATAAGTAACTGGTGCATTCCCATCTGCTGATTGTTCTTCAGGCTTCTTGACTCATCTCTGAGTATGATCTTGCCAGATTTCACTAACCTTTTCTTTAACTTTCTCATTTGATCCTCCATTACCAATCGGTGGATTTATATTTCTATAGAATTTAGCAATATGTCCAACCTCATTACATGCATAACATGTAACATTATTATTTTGAATTGCTTTGCTAAAACTGATATAATTGCTTGACCTGCACTGATTAGCCACATGTCCCAATTTTCCACATGCATAGCATTTAACATTCATTCTGCAATCTTCTGTCTTATGACCATACTTATTACATTTAGAATATTTATCGGGAGCAAAATAAGGGCTATGATTTTCTTCATTTCTACATTGCCTAGCCATGTGACCAAATCTATTGAAAACAAAATATCTTCCATTAAATTTATAAGCATTAAATTGCCTTACTAGTGCCTTATGGTTTTGATCTTCATTAGCAATACTAGAACTCTATCCTTGTTCAAATCCAAGTCCACAGGAATATCTAATCTGCCTTTGTCTCTTCAATAACTCATCTAGTTGTGCGGAACTAATCTTGAATTTCTCTTTATACTTACTTGTTGTAGTTAGATCATCTCTCAGAATTATCATTTGTCTCTCAATCTCTTGTTCATTACTCTGGGATTGTACTAAATCAGTTCTTAGTATATCATTCCCATGAACCAACCTACCACATTCTTCAAATTTGTTCTTCAGGGATACAACAAGATTTTCTTCCTTTTTCTTCCAGTCTTCAATCTCTTTAGACATCCTCATAGTTATAGCTTGCATTTCATTTCTCATAACCATGTTCTCCTGACCCAATTTCTGACATTGTTCCTTAAGTGCATTTTTCTCTTCATCATCCTGATTTTGCAAAATTTCCTCCCTTCTAGCTTGAACAAATGATAGCCTCTCTTGTAGGACAAGAATGAATTCCTTAGCAAAATTCAATTCATCTTGTAGCTTTAAGTTCTTCAACCTTTCAACATCATAATCTTCAAGTGCCATCTCAAGTTGCTTTTCCAAACCCATGTCCATGGATTCCGCATTCACGATCCTCCTCAAGCTATTAAACTTCCTCTGAGGTACAAATCTCTGATACCAATTGTTGGAATCCAATAACACTGAGAGGGGGGGTGAATCAGTGTTATACCAGGAGGTCTAATTTTAGCCTTATTAAAACATGCATATACCAACCGGTATACTGATTCATACATAATTGAAAGAAGTAAAGCAACCAATAAGATAATCATATAAATGAGAATCATAAAACACAGAATTATACGTGGAAAACCTCCAAGAGGAAAAACCATAGTGGGATTTGTGACCCACAATATCAATCCACTGGCCATATGAAGAGATATTACAAAATATAAGGGCCTACACTTGCAGGAAGGCTTACAACCTAGAGCATAATGCTAAATCACAAAAGAAGCCTCACTGACTACATATAAATCCAATCTACAATCTAGAGAAGTGGTAAACTGCAAAAGGTAACATCTATGCCAGAATACAGTTCCGGTTAAGCTCTGTCTGTTCTAATCTGAAACCCTAAACCCTTTACAAAATTATCCTCTCATACATAATCTCTCTGATATATTTCACATCTTCTATCCATCCATATTTGCATTATATCATATTCATTACATTACATATCTCTCCCATATCAAAATGATCTAATTCAATTGACCTATATACCCTATACAATTTATCATGTCTTATGTCGGCTTACAAAGATAATTACAAATACAATATACATGTCGGCTAGATAACATAAATACATGAATATCAAAATCAATTGTCGATGTCGGATCCAAGAGATATCGGCCTCCAATACCAATAACCATATTCTAAACCATGTCGGCCTGCATTGCCGGTAACCAAAGAAATCCTTCTATCCAGCCGGTGCCAGTGCCAGTGTAGTATCTGTGAAGTGCCTGCGGATACACAAGTGAACCAAAACATGAAGCTAGAACAAGATACCATGTTGCCATCAATGACAACATAGTGAAACCAACCAATAGAGTGTCAATTGCCAACAGGGTTCACCAAAATGTAGTGAAAAATTAGGGTTTCTACCACAAGAGGTATGAAAGATGCTAATTTTTACTTGGGGACAATTACATTAAGGAAAGATAGGAATTAGATAGATCTAAACCTAAGAGGTTTGAATGATGATCTAATTCCCAAGGGGTTTGGAGTGTGCCTCTTCTTTCCCTTAAGTTGAATTGAATTATTGAATTTGCTTAAATTAGGGTAAATATGCTAGAATTTGTCAAGAAGTTAAGTAGTAGAACAACTTCCTACACTAACCTTGAGAGGAGGGTAATGCAAAAAACTTTTATAGACCGTCACAACAATTACAGAAAACAAAAATAGATTTAATAACATTCAAACCATTACACAATGATTTACATTGGGAAAACCCTTTCAAGAGAAAAAAACCCACACTCCAAAAGCTGCTCAATATATTATTCAGCAATAAAAAACATATTACAATATACTTGCAGAGGAAGCTCTTCACAGGAGTACCACTAATCAAAGATTCTGAGGTAACTCAATAGTCATAGGACACTTACACACAACCTCTATCTCACACACCTCATATATAGGAGATACAATACAAGAAACAGTTGTTGGAAATCGCTGTACATTGTTGTTGGTGGGATATGTTGTTGTCATTGATGTCAACATATTCCTATGAATTGCTTTGGTGATTGCAGATTGAGAAGATCTTATGATTCAGTTTGCAGTTTTGTTTTGTTGTATTGGTGCTTTGCAGAGTTCAGTATTTCCTCCAGAATATTATGACGTGATTAGATATTGAGCTGAGATTTTGGGATATTATTTGGGATGGTTTTGTGTATCTTCATTACAAATGGATCATTTTTTGGTGCTTCGCAAGTTATCTTTCTTCATAACAGTTGCTGATTAGTTGTGTTCTTGAGTGTCAGACATTGACAGATGAAGATTTGATAAGTGGTGTTGGTGTAGTTGTTACTAATGATTATAACATGCTTGCTGGTGTTTCCTAAAACTGTCCTATTTGTTTTGATGATCCGCATTGATCATTGTGCGAGTTATTGGTGGTTTTCATGAACCGGTGATTTTCTTCATGTTATGCGGTATTTCTGGTAGTGTAGTGTGTTGTGGTTGATCTTGATGTGATTTCCGTTGGTGTTGTGCATTTGGGAATTTGAATTAGGTCCATGTTATGTCATGTAAATTATTATATTAGTCTAGTGGTTGATCTTTGTATCGTGTGATGTAATTTTGCAATTATGAGTTGAGGGTTTAGCCGACCTTTTTGTTTGTTGGTTCCCAAATCAACAGATCCTAGATCCTAGAGAACTTGCCACTAACTCATTGAAAAACTTAGGATTGGTTTTTTCCAATGAACAAGACTCAGCATAAAGGATGCAATCTTCTACTCTTTAGGCTCTGCAAGACCTAGGTGGGTATCCCTATTGCAATGTTTCATGGCATTTCAACTTTACTTGGACAAACATTGCAATGTTTGAGCAAATGCTTTCAATGAAAATATACCAAGGAAAAGTAAAATATACTATGAATTCTGGCTTGAACCTTAGTTTTTGTTACTTTGCTTGCATTGAAAGATGATTCTAATCTATTCTACTCCTTATGCAAAAGAACTAGAAAATGCAATATAAAAGGTGAAATAAGAATGTTGAAATGATCCTAAAACCCATAAAAGTATGATCACTGCCTATTTGAGGGAAACACAAAGTCAAATTATAGTTTTTAAGACAGACAATATCACGGTATCAACATTAGAATCCAATACTAAGCACTCTAGACTTGCTTAAAATGCTTAGACTGAGAATATTTTCATTAACTTCCTCACAAAACCTCTCACATGAATGTTGCAGTATTCAAGACAAAATTTAATTCATTTACTTGAAATGAAGCCTATCAAGACATATGCATTCTCCATTGAAGAACATAAATTAATAATGTCATTAACATAATAATTCATACAACACCATACAACATATTTAAGCAAGAAACAAATGTTCTCTTTATTGATTTTCGGTATAAAATGATACATTCATGATAAAAGGCCGTGCTAAAAATTTGTGGAAGAGTAATTGTCAATATATTGCTTCAATGTTATCCTAGTACATACTAAACAAAATTTTCAGAATCATTCTTCTTGGCCCTGAATTCCCTTTTATAAGACAAGGGAGAAAAAACAAGCTTCAGGCCAAGAAGAGACATGTCATAAGTACAAGTCCTTATAATTTTCCATAAGGCCCATTCCTGTCCTTGTCAACATGCGTGCAATCTTCCTAGCTTCATTAAATGCAGGCAACTGGGAAGTCACCATCTTGGAAGCTTTGGATTGCAGGTCCACAAAATCTGCCTATTCATTGGTACCTTGGCACATGCTTCTGTCAGGATCTGAAGTACATCTTGGCATTTGGCAGTATGTAACTTGGAGACCAGTCCTTGATGAATGAAAGTCTATGTCAGTCCACCTCAAAATTTACAACCTGCACAAAAATTTTAGTCAACAAAAAGAAAAACTATCGCTAGTCTTCTTCCTTAGGCTGCTCTTCTTCCAAGGAGTAGTACTTTCTATGCAATGCTTCTATCTCATGGGCTGGCCAAGAAAATTCCCTCAACCCTCCCAATTTACTCATTGCTTCCTTTGTTTTATGGGTGGGTACAACTGCAACTCCCAAGGCAAATCTATGGTACATCTGATCTACCTCCATGATCTTATCAATAATATTAAAAGAGATATCCCCTTGGTTTGGATCAGTGGCCAAATACATCAAAACTACATTAATTGCATCTTGGAAGCCTTACCTTCATTCTTCTAGACTCTTAATCTATCCATCATCTGTCAAAATTATGGGGACGTGCCAATTTTTAAGCCCTTGGAAAGACTTGATGATTCCAACACTAATTTCTTCTGTTCTTCTATGTTGGACAACTCTTTAGTTAATAAATTATAATTTTCCAAGTGACCCCAGCAATTTGAGGTGGTCGGGCCACATTTTTTACTGCCAGCATGACCTCTTTCAAATGTTGACCCTTTGGTAACCAAGTGAATCTTATTAGCTGAAAGAATGAAATAATCTCATCCAACCAACTTAAGAGATGAGATGTCAAAGAATATGAAGAATGAATTTCATCTAATTTATCAATAATCTTATTTGAGATCCTCAAAATTGAATCTCTCCTGATATCAAAATAATTATTTTCAGCTTCATTCTTAACTCTCTGCAATTATTTATTCATTCTTTCTAATTCTTCAGGCCTAATTCCTCCTGAAGTGTAGTCACCTTTTTTATTTGCTCCTTCAATGCACAATTTTCAATGAATAACCTGTTGTAATTTACATTAAGAGTCGTGTGCATGTCCTTCAATCTTAAGTGTTTTTTCTCAAGGTTATCCACTGCCAATTGAGCAAACTGGACTGCATGTAAGGTGATTGCCATAACCTCTGATGCAGTGGTGTCTTCAAGGGTCCTAATTACTACATCCCCTATCCTTTGCTATCCACCTTGCAGAACCAGAGGCTTTTGAACACTTGGGGCCCTTAACCATATAGCAAAGGCCTTTAGGCCTATATTCACCCCAGACCCATGGTCATTGAACTCTTTTTCCCATGATCAATCATAGCCATCAGATCTTCAATCTTGTCCAGGTCCAATGCATCTTTCGATCTGAAAACATTTTACCCGGCCTTGGAACTTGCATACATTTCTTGGAACTTGTGCCAGGGTATTGTGGTTCAATCTGCACTGTAGATCTTCATGCCAACTTTCCTTTGCCATAGATTCATTAACAAACTATATCAACGGCATACCAATCATTCAATCAGTTCCAGCTCATCAGTTTCCTTCATTAAATAACGCATGTAACCATTTAATGCATTCTGTTATAGCTCGGTTACAACTTGGTAACAACTCGGTGAATACTAAACTTCACTCGGTAGACATTCCACCTTCATTAACCGATAGCGATAACCTTAGGGTTTACCGACTAGGTTCCTTAGGGTTTACCGACTAGGGTCTTTGGTTGATAACATAGTATAATATTAACCTTACAATTTACAACATATGTATGATGTTAAAATAATCTAAACATCATGATCTCATCATTGTCTGACTCGATAATAGTTGCCCATTGAATACCTTATTCATCCCCTTATTCATCATATTCTTTCCTGTGTCTTTTACCGACATCTTTATATTCTTCAAATCATACTTCTCAAGATATGGCAACATCATACTGAATTAGAAAATCAATTTCTTGACATCAATGACAAAATGAGAATATCAAGATAGTAAACATCCTTAATCAGTTATATCCATAGTCATCAACAACCTTCTCAATATCCTTGTTGAAATGCCAACAATCTTTCATTGTCTGTTATAATGCTATATTGCCAACAATCTCCCCCTTTGGCATTGATGGCAAAACCAATTGATTTGACCTTTCAGATTGTTGTGATTCTGAAATGCTGAAATGCTCTCCCCCATACATTAGACTTCTCCTCTTTTCTTCAGTCTTTTTTCCAATCTGTAGTCTTCTCAGTTTTCTTTTAGTCTTCTCCCTCGATAGTAGTCTTCTCCCCCTTTGACAATAATGCCAAAAAGTAAAGAACTAAAACATAATTTCTTTCTATATGAAGTGATTTCCTGCAGTTGTGTATCAAGTCTATCTCGGTTAGAGCATTTTGTCTTCAATTCCGGTTCCCTGTATTATTTCCTGTACACCTTTAGAAAACATCCTAAAGGTTGTAAATCAGCATCAACTCCTAAAAGATATTCGATAGAGTCATCCGATTGATGCTTTCACCGAACTCGGTCAGTGAGTAGAAAATAGGGGTAGGACCCCTAACTTACTTCTGAGATATTCAAAAGTGTCCCTTGGTAGTGGCTTGGTGAAGATATCTGCTATTTGTTCCTTTGTGCTAACATACTCCAACACCACTTTCTTTTCTTGAGCTTCTTCTCTAAGATAATGATATTTGATAGAGATGTGCTTTGTCTTAGAGTGCATAATAGGGTTCTTTGAAATATTAATGGCACTAGTATTGTCACAAAATATAGTTACTGGCTCGGTAACTTTCTCATTTATACCTTCCAACAGTTGTTTGATCCATGCAATGTTGGTACAATTCAATGTTGCAGCAACGTATTCAGCTTCTGTTGTTGGCTGTGAAACACATCCTTGTTTCTTGCTAAGCCAGCTCACTAGTCTTTCTCCTAAAAAGAAAGCTCCTCCACTTGTGATTTTTATGTCATCAATGTTGCCTGCCCAATCAGCATCAGTATAAAATTTTAAATCAAAATCATTTCCTTTCTGATATACTAAGCCATAATCCTCAGTGCCTTTCAAGTATCTAAAAATTCTTTTGATTGATGTCATGTGTGTTTCCTTAGGATCTGCAGAGAATCTTGCAACTATACCTACTGCATGTGCTATGTCCAGTCTGTTGTGAACAACATATTATAGTTTTCCAATCACAGATTGGTAAAGTGTATCATCAACAGATGTAGATTCATCATTCTTTGATAATTTATAGTTGGTAGTCATAGGAGTACTTACTAGTTTTGAATCCTCCATTCCAAATTTCTTCAAGATTTCCTTTATGTACTTGGATTGAGTAATGAAAATCTCATTTTTCATTTGCAGTATCTGTAAACCTATAAAATACTTTATCTCACCGATTAATGACATCTCAAATTCTTTGCTCATTTCATTTCCAAAGTTCTTGCATAAAGAGTCATTTCCACAAAATATAATATCATCAACAAATATGGCTGAGATCAGTATTCCATTTTCATCATTCTTCATGTACATATTGTTGTTCTCACTTGTCCTTATAAAACCAATCTTAATCAAATAAGAGTGCAATCTTTCATACCATGCTCTAGGTGCTTGTTTCAAACCATATAAAGCTTTGTTCAATTTACATACCTGATCTTTATTCTTGTCTTCAACAAATCCTTCAGGTTGTTCAATAAAAACTTCTTCTTCTAATATTCCATTCAGAAATGCAGATTTGACATCCATTTGATATACCTTGAAGTTTTTGAAAGCAGCATATGCCAACAATGTTCTCACTCCTTCAAGTCTAGCAACAGGTGCAAAAGTTTCACCATAATCAATTCCTTCTTCTTGAGCATAACATTTGCAAACTAGTCTTGCTTTGTTTCGAATGACCTTTGCTTTTTCATTTAGCTTGTTTCTGAAAATCCACTTTGTACCAATTTCATTTTTGTCCTTCGGTCTTGCGATTAGTGTCCATGTGTAATTCTTCTTGATTTGATTAATCTCTTCTGTCATAGCATTTATCCAATCTTCACTATTAAATGCCTCTTTCACTATTCTCGGTTCAAATTCAGATATCAAACATGTGTTCTATCTCAGTTTGTTCCTTGTCATCACTGGATCATCCTTATCTCCTATAATCTGACTTGGTGCATGATGTCTTCTGACATACTTGGCTAATATAGGCTCGGTAGGCTCTGTATGATCTTCTTCATCACTTGATAACTGGATATTCTCTTCATTTTCTTCAACAGTCTTCTCGGTAAGACTTCTTGGTTGAACATAGACAAATTCATCATAGTCTCTGGTTCCTTGGAATTTCCTTCATCATTTCTTTCTGCAAATTCATCAATTTTCACATTTGCACTTTCTACTATTTTGTTAGATGATTTGATCAGACATTTAAATGCTTTTCTTTTAGAAGAATAACCTAGAAATGTTCCTTCACTTTCTGATCAAACTTGCCATTTCTATCATCTTTGTGAACATAGCATCTACTTCCAAAGATTTTAAAATAACTAACATTAGGTTTTTTATCATACCATATTTCATATGGTGTCTTCAAAGTACATTTCTTCAATTGTACTCTGTTCAAGGTGTAAACTGTTGTGCTTATTGCTTCTCTCCAAAATATTTGTGGCACCTTCTTTTCAATCATCAGTGTTCTAGCACAATCCACAATAGATCTATTTCTTCTCTCAGCTATTCCATTCTGCTGTGGAGTTCTCGGTGCAAAGACTTGTCTTTTAATACCATGATTATTGCAAAATAAGTTGAACTCATCAGATGTGAACTATCCTCCTCTATCTGATCTAAGACATTTTAGTTGTCTTCCAGTTTCATTTTCAACTCTTGCCTTGTACCATTTAAACATTTGAAAAGCTTCTGATTTTTCTTTTAAAAACATTACTGACATCATCCTTGAATAGTCATCCACAAATAATATGAAATATTTATCACCATAATAACTTTGAACTTTCATAGGACCACAAAGATCAGTATGCACTAGATCTAAAATTCCCTTAGAAGTGTAATACTTAGTTGTAAAGCTTGATCTCATCATCTTACCCATCTGGCATCCTTGGCACATAGCATTCTCAGGTTTTTCAAGACTCGGTAGACCTCTTACTCGGTGCTTCTTACTTATTTTGATCAAATTATCAAAATTTTCATGACAAAACCTTTTATGCCATAACCAGGTATCATCTATCTTTGCATACAAACACTTATTTCAAGTTGAGTCAAGGTGAAATGTGTTACCTTTTGTTTGTGTCTTGGTAGCAGCTAACTTTCCATTCTTGTCATGAACTTTGACAATTCCTTTCTGAAATTCTATTCGCTAACCTGTGTGGTTTAGCTATGCTACACTCAACAAATTGTATTTCAAACCTTCAACCCAATAAACATCATTGCATCTTGCATTGTCAAGAAGTGTTATAGATCCTTTACCTTTCACCGGACATGGTGCATCATTACCAAATCTAACATAGCCTCCATCATAATCTTCTAATATAACAAACTTGTGTTTATCTCCTGTCATATGATGTGAGCATCCACTATCTATAATCCAAGAATCATTAGTGTTTATGTGAGATATTAGGGCTTTTTCTTCATACCTTTCTTCATCTAATCCATCTTTGATAGCCACATAAACTACTTCCTCTGTATCAGTCTCATCTGATTTACCATCATTGGATTCCTCATCAGCTATTAAACATGTCTTTCTATCTCTTCTTCTAAAGTCTCGATGTCCTCTGTAATGATTATCTTTCTGTTTGTCATCTCGGTAATCTCTCTTTTCAGTAGAATCTTTGTCAGGACAGTTAGAAGCTATATGTCCCATCTTATCACAATTGAAACATTTCAAAGGTAGTTTTCCTTTATACTTACCTTTGCCTCTCGGTAACCTTTTGGCTAATAGTGCTTCAAACTCTTCTTGCTTTCTGATTTCCTCATATAGTTTGTGTACTTCCTCCATGTTCTTATGAAATCTTTCACTTGCTCCACTGTGATCTCCTTCAGAGTACTTATACTTTCTTTCATTTAAATCATTAGATTCATCAAGATGAAAAGAACTAAATGCGGATTCAACTTTATTTACCGAAGATCCACTATTATCAAAGTTACTTAACTCAAATGCATGTAGCTTACCAATAGTAGCATCTAAAGAAACTGGCATATTAGGTACAGACCTCAATTCATTGATTGCAGAGACTCGGATTGCATAAGCCGGTAGAAGGGTTCTCAATAACTTACTTGCTATATGCTTTTCTTCAATAGTTCCACCCGCTCCTTTGATTTGATTGACAATCTCCTTTAGTCTTGTACTGTACCGAGTTATGTTCTCACCTTCATTCATCCTCATAGATTCAAGTTGTCCTCTTAGACTATCTACTTTTTCTATTTGAACATGTTCATAACCTCCATATACTGATATGAGCTTATGCCACATTGCCTTTGCATCATTGCAGCCTTCTAGATCATTAAAATCTAAATCGGTCAATGCAGATGTTATTTCAATCATTGCTTGAATATGTTCTTACTTTGCCTTTATCACTTCCATAGTCAATGGATAGGTGCTTGGTGTAATAAAATCATTTTCCAGATAGTAAACAATATATTCTCCAACTCCTTATAGATGTAGCTTCATCCTTTTCTGCCATGTAGAGAAACTTGACTTGTTCATCTTCGATGCATCCCTCTTATACATCTATGGATCTTTAACTCAAGTGCCTTTAAACTTTTCTTCTGGAGTCCAAAGCTCTGATACCAATTGATAGTTTTGATACTTAATATAAGTACAAATCCAATAGCCAATAAGATGAGAGGGGGGGGGGCGGGGGGTGGTAAATCATAAAAACTTAATCTTCCATAAAAACATTAGATTCAACCTCGGTAACATATATTTCAGTAATATATCCAAAACTGTTAAACATGCAAACTCAAAAGCATATAAACATCATAAACCTCATAACACCAGATTTAATGTGGAAACCCAAATAGGGAAAAACCACTATGGGATTTCGGACCCACTAAGAAATATACTCTTCTAGAGTATGCTCGGTTAAAAGAAAATCCTGTTAAAGATTACAAACACATTGCTAGATGTGACCTGGTTAAGGGATTTCCCTCAGATCTGTTAGGATCTTCACCTTGTTAGAAGTGACCTTGTTAAAGGATTTCAAACACTCAATCAAAATGTCACCTTGCTAGAGGGTTTTACAAATAAGACTGTTAAGTCCACTCGGTTAAGAGATTTTCTATCACTTTCATAAAATAACAGTAATAAAAATCTATCTGCAACTTCACATCTAAAATACTAAATCAGATTCATATTTGTTCAATACAATCTAGACATAGAACTAATCTTGTCCATCTGCTGGGCTTCTATACTCTATTATTCAAATAGGTCTTCAAACTTCTATGCTCGGTAATCACTATGTAGCATCCCTATGCATACACTTGCCCACATACATTGTTTATCAACAGTCTCCTATTTATAAACAATAGCTAACCGTTTAATCTCCTTGATCACATTTCCCATGATCAATCATAGCCATCAGATCTTCAATCTTGTCCAGGTTCAATGGATCTTTCGATCTGAAAATGTTTTACCCGGCCTTGGAACTTGCATACATTTCTTGGAACTTGTGCCAGGGTATTGTGGTTCAATCTATGTTGTAGATCTTCATGCCGACTTTCCTTTGCCATAGATTCATTAACAAACTATATTAACGACATAACAATCATTCAATCAATTCCAGCTCATCAGCTTCCTTCATTAAATAACACATGTAACCATTTAATGCATTTTGTTATAGCTCAGTTACAACTTGGTAACAACTCGGTGAATACTAAAATTCACTCGGTAGACATTCTGCCTTCATTAACCGATAGCGATAACCTTAGGGTTTACCAACTAGGTTCCTTAGGGTTTACCGACTAGGTTCTTTGGTTGATAACATAGTATAATATTAACCTTACAATTTGCAACATATGTATGATGTTAAAACAATCTAAACATCATGATCTCATCATGGTCTGACTCGGTAATAGTTGCCCATTGAATACCTTATTCATCCCCTTATTCATCATATTGTTTCCTATGTCTTTTACCGACATCTTTATATTCTTCAAATCATACTTCTCAAGATATGGCAACATCATACTGAATTAGAAAATCAATTTCTTGACATGAATGACAAAATAATAATATCAAGACAGTAAACATCCTTAATCAGTTATATACATAGTCATCAACAACCTTCTCAATATCCTTATTGAAATGCCAACAATCTTTCATTGTCTGTTATAATGCTATATTGCCAACACAATCATCATGAAATCTATGGGCATTTGTGTTAGCTCGCAGTCTACTCCAAGCACCCACCATAATGCATAGTAGGTTTTGACAAAATAGGGCTCAAAGCATTCTAATATGAAGGGCTCCATCTCTGATGGAAAGACATAGTTTTATGAATTTTTGTAGAGCTTCCTCATAAATTGATGAAAGAATTCCTTTCTATACCTGTTGTTTTTTATAGTGGTAATTTCTTTCCAAATTACCTCTGTTGATTTCCTTTAGGGAAGACTTGTCTAAACCAAAACATCCTACAATAGCCCTATGTGAAATGTCCAAAAGGACATAACCATCCTCTAATCTTACAGTCTTGCTTGGGAGGTCATAGGTAATAGCTAGCTCCCTTATCAACATTAGTTCTACAAAGACATTCAACACCACTAGCTTCCCCAAGTTTAGTGTACAAGGATTCAAAATTGGGACATTTTTATCCCTATTGCCATAAAAAGTGTAGAATATATCCCACCCTCTCTCCTTTGTAATTGCATCTCTGCATCCCACCTCTCCATCATGGAAGGCAATTCTAATGTTGTCATTCATAGAGGACCCCTCAAACAACTCTAGCAAGTCCTAGTGGAGGCTCCTTGTCTATCGAGTTGGTCTTTTTGCAACCTCCTCTAATTTCCTTCAACTTCATGTTGGAATTCCTTTGCTGTCATCTTAGGAGTAAGAGGGGTAGTTGGCATTATCTCTGGTTGCTCTGCCTGAGCTGATGACTCCCCTCTAGATGTTTTTATAGGTCTCTTGGGAGCTCTGGAAGCTGGTCCTTTTGCGGGAGAAGTTTCTCTCACTTGTTTTGTAGGAGAACTTTCCCTCTTCACAGGAGAAATTTCCCTCTTTGTAGGAGTAGTTTCCCTCTTTGTAGGAGCAATTTCCCTCTCCTTTTCAGCAGGTTTATCCCTCTGCAGGGCTTTCTCTTGAGGAATTGGGATTTCCTCAACGCATGGGTTCTTAGTAGTAGGGGCATTTTATATAGGAGGATGAGCTTCAATGGTAGATGTTTCAATGAAATATTTATCAACAACTATTCTCCTCATTTGAATTGGTTTCTTAAATTTAGGAAGGGCGGCAAACTCATCTGAAGACTCACTATCAGAAATAACAGTGACAATCTTTCAAATTGTCTTGTTCTTTCTCTTCATGGTTTCTTTTTTAGGAGGGGATCTTGCTTCAGCTTCTTCAAACATTTGCAGGACAAATTCAAGGCTTGGTTCAATAGCAGGAACATTTGCAATTACTAGCACAGGTAGGATTACATCAAGTGGAACAACATGGGTGATTTCTAGCATTGCAGAGCTAGTGCTAGCTTTAGGGGTACTTTCAGCAACAGGAGTAGTAGGGGAGACTATTTTAATTTCTAAAAAATAGAAGAAAGCATAGAATTTAAAATACAAACAAAAACCCTAGAAACTCTAGGGCATACACAAAAAATCTTTGTCTATTACAACTACAATAGTCTAGCAAATGCAAAAGGGTGGCAGAAAGTTTGACTCATTGGTCTTTTGCTGGACTCAAATTGCTGGATGACATGTTTCTTTGCTGAAATTCGCCTTCCTTCTCGCTCAGGGACGCTCTGGATTTTCTTTGGATGCAAGTTATGAGAGAAAATTGATGAATTTCTCTTTTATGGTGACACCATTAATTCCTTCATGTTGGAAAGAGCAAACTGTTGGTGCCAAGTTTAAATTTCATCCGTCGATCAGGATTTGAATAGTCGAGATTGTCCTTGACAACCTTCAAATGACGACATGGCATTTATTAGAATGTCCTTGGCCAACTCATTATTTTCAAAATTCATATCATTTGGACTTTTTCTGTGATTTTGTGTCATTCACCATCTCTGTGAGATAAGCCTTCCTCAAATTCCTTCCTATTTCCTTATCCCGCACCACCTTTTGCTATCTTGACAATCTTCACGGGATAAGACTTCCATGCATTTACCTTTATTTCTTATCCCGTGGCACCCAAAAGTATTCCTTGCACCCTTGCAGGATAAAGCCTCACCATCTTTTCTTTATCACCACCCTTTTATTTTTATCTTACTGCTCATTCATCAATGTTGTCTCTTCTTAAGGGAGAAAACCTTTGTATACCTTCTGAATATCCTCTTATCCCACGCTGCTCATAACTTTTCTGTCTTTTTTCTACTTGAAAGCACCCTTCCTTGACAATTTTTCATTGTGCGAGATAAGCCTCTTAAGCTTTCACCCTCTTATCCCTTAATCTACCTCTTACCCCCACAGGAACACATAGGATAAGAGAGCTTGTCAATTTTGCCCTAAAATTCTTATCCTGTGACCATTACTAAGTGAAAGAAAACCCTTGCAGGATAAGTTCCTTTGTATCTACCTTGTTACCTTTTATCTCACAACACCTTTGCATCAACCTATAAACTTTGCAGGATAACTTTACCTTTTGATCCTAAGCTGTTTCTTGTCTCGCGGGCCTATAAAGGCGTCTTAAAACCATCATGGGATAAAACTTGCCTCTCTGTTTCTTTATATTATCTTATCCTGCATGGAAACATTACATAGCAATAACTGCTAATAAATTTGTGAACACTTCTTATCCCGCACAAGCCTTTTGTTTATATGAAATGGCCGCAGGATAAAGATCTCTTTGTTATCTCTGTATTCTTTTATCCCATGGGGCTTCGCCATGACTTCAAAAGTGTTGTGAGATAAGGCTTGTTCTTTGAGCTTTGCAAATTCCTTATCCCATGCGGTTGTGACCTTTCACTAAAGGACTCGCAGGATAACATCTTCTCTATATTTCTTTTGTCATGCTTATCCCACACAACTATGAGACTAAAGCAAGCATTTTTAGGTAAGCCATTCTAGCATGTGGAGATTAGCCGAGGGTGAAGTGATCGTGCATGGGGACCTTCATAGGGAATTCCTTAAAAGGAAAAACAATGGGGATATTCCAATACTTAGGCATATAATATAAAATTAAAATGACAACATCAAGTGGCAACTCCTAATGCGGGGGGGTCAGTAAATGAACGACAAAGGGCCCATTCGGTGACAACTTAAAGCTATGTTACAGGTAGATATAAGTCAACTACAGAATATAATTTTTCTAGGTAAACCAAGGATAAACCTTAACAAATCTAAAATACTTTGCAAAAAACCCTAAACCCTCAGATCCAACACATAAGCAAGGGGCAAATAAAGATTAATTTTAAAATCTTCCAACATTGTCAAGGTTGATGATCTGTATATAGGTGATATTGTTAGGTAATTTGGTGATAGTGGTTGTGTCTGCATTATCAAAGACTGGTGTATGTGCAAACAATGATTCATCCTTTGATATTGTGATTGAGCAGAGATTGGTATTGCAGGGCAAACATTTAAGCTTAACTGGAACTGTAATTAGGCATTTCAAGATGCTATTCTTTCAGTTCATTCCTTTCGGATTGTAGTTTGAATCTTGTTGTAAGTTAGTGAGACTTCCCTGAGGGTTGTAGCCTTCCGGGTCATTGTATTTGAGTAGTGAGCTCTAAGTAGTGTGCCCAAATGCATGTGCATTCCTCATTGTAATATTTTCACATACTACTACAGAGTATCATCTTACTATGGGTAGGTTCCCACCGTGTTTTTTACCTTAACTGGGTTTTCCACGTCAAAATCTTGGTGTTGTGTGTTGTGCTTTTAATTTTATTATCTTTATTACTGTAGAAGTTTATCAGATCTGTATTTGTAGCTAAAGTTTGTAGATCCGGTGAAGACTGATTCACCCCCCCCCCCTCAGTCTTCCTTCATTATTGTTGCCAAAAATTCATATCAGAGCTAGATCCTCTGGAAGAAGCATAAACACTTGAGGAGATTCGGGATGACAATTGCAGGTGTTATCTTTAAGAAGGATAGTTTGAGATTTGATGGAAGTAACTATGCTATATGTAAGAACTGGATGGAAGTGCACTTGAAATGTCTTGGAGAATATTGCTGGAAGATTACAAATAATTCCTATTTTGCTCCTTCGAGTAGACCAGTTGCTACGAATGAGATCAAGGAAGATGAACATAATATTAGAGCGAATGAAGCATTGTTGGGTGCCTTGACTGATTTAGAGATGACAAATGTAATGTGACTTCATACTACACATGAGATATGGGAGAAGCTTGAAATCCTATATGAAGGAGACAAATAAGTGAAAGTTGCTAAGTTACAGAGATTGAAAGGAAAGTATGAGATGTTGGAGATGGGAGATGATGAGAACATACACTCTTTCATTGCTAAGGTGAATGATCTTGTCCTAGGTATCAGATGTGCCAATAGAACCCTTGAAGAAGATGAAATCATTGCTAAGGTGCTGAGATATTTGCCTCCTACTTATAAACATAAGGTGGCTGCTATTGATGAGATCTGAAGTGTGACTACAGTGACATGAGATATGCTAGTTGGAAATATTGTTGTATTAGAGCTAAGCAAGTTTGGAGGGTCACATGGAAAGTCAGAGACAACAGTTAGAGCATCAAAATCTATATCTAGAAAGGAGAAGTATGATCCTGATGAGTGCAAAATATCCAGATATGAAAGAGAGAGAAGAGAGATGGAAGAGCAAGAAAGAGAGATGGATGAGCTTGAAGCATTGATTGCCCAAAGATTGCCTAAAGGAGCTAGCAAGTATGATGGAAAATTTCCTTTGAAATGTTTCTCTTGTAATAAGATAGGACATTTTTCTTCTAGATGCCTTGGGAGAATGGCTAAATATGACAGGCATGATAAGTTTGATAAGCATGATACGAATGATAGATATGAGAAGCATGAGAAGTATGACAAGCCTTACAAGTCTAACTGAAAGTTTAGAAATTATAAGAACTGCTATTATGTTGCTAATGAAGGTGTTACATATGATGAATCTAAATGGGATGTAGTTGTATTTCTTGCCATTAAGGAAGATAGACTTGTACCTATTGATTCCACTAGTTGTGTTGTTGAGGAGAAAAATTTAGCTGCTAAAGTTGAAGAGAGAGATGAATGGGTGATTGTTAGTGGGTGTTCACATCATATGACTGGTGATAAAAGAAAATTTGTGAGCATGGAAAGATATGATGGTGGAATAGTAATATTTGGAGATGACAAAGCCTATGTGATCCATGGTAGAGGTTCTATTTCTTTTGATGGTAAGCATAATATTGATGATGTGTTGTATGTTGAAGGTTTGAAGCACATAATCTTTTGAGTGTTGGACATATGGTTGATAAAGGTTATGATCTACAATTCAAGAATGAAAAATGCAAGATCATAAATGCCTCTAGTATAGAGATTGCATCTAGGACTAAGACTGAAGGTAACATTTTTCATTTGAATGCCAATGAGAAAAGTTGTTAAATTGCTCAGATAGATGAGAGTTGGTTGTGGTATAGGAGAATGTGTCATGTAAATTTTTATTCAATGATTAAGATCAGTTCTATACAAGCTATTAGAGATCTGCCTAACATTGTTAAGTCTTCTAATCTAATATGTAAAGAATGTCAGTTGGGTAAGAAAACAAGGATTTATTTCAAGAGAAAAGAATATGCATCTAATAGATTGCTAGATCTTGTGCATACTAACCTATATGGACCTACAAATGTTAGAAGTGTGCAAGGTGACAAATATTTCATGTTGCTAATTGATGATTATTCCAAGATGATGTGGGTCATCTTTTTGGAAGGAAAATTAGAAGCATCGGACAAATTCAAAATATTCAAAGCAAAGGTGGAGACTGAGTCTGGATTGAAGGTGAAATGTCTAAGATCAGACAGAGGTGGAGAATTTTATTCTGGTGAATTTAATTCATTATGTGAGAAGCATGGGATTAGAAGACAATTATCTGCTCCTAGATCCCCTCAACAAAATGTAGTTGTTGAAAGGAAGAACATATTTGTTTTGGATGCTGAAAGGACTATGTTGATTGAAGGAAATGATTTGAAAATCTACTAGAGAAAAGCCTACCGGTTCTACAATAAGAGACTGATAAAGATAGTGGAAAGTGAAAATGTGAAGGTGGATGAGAACCTTGGAAAATAGATCAGAGCATGTAGATATGATGATGGTTAGCATATTGTTCTAAACCCTATTCAGACTGAAGAGCCAAAGAAGAATGATCCAGTAGAGACTATTAACTCGGATGGTGATGCTGTCGGTGAAGAAATGCAAGAACCTGAGAATCAGAACAATCAGAAGACCCTGAGGTATGTAAGATTGAATCATTCAAAAAAATAGATTATTGGAGATAAAAATAAAGGTGTGATGACTAGAAGAAAGATATCTGCTGAAGAGGTATGTTTGATTTCTAAAATTGAGCCTAAAAATGTTGTTGAATCTTGTAAAGATGAAAATTGGATGAGAGCTATGAAAAAAGAATTAAATCAGATTGAAAAGAATAACAATTGGGAGCTTGTACCTAGACCTTAAGATAAGAATGTTATAGGTACTAAATGGGTATTTAGAAACAAATTGAATGAAGCCGGTGAAGTTGTTAGGAATAAAGCAAGATTGGTTTGCAAAGGATATTCACAAAAAGAAGGAATTGATTATAAGGAGACTTTTTCTCTAGTGGCCAAAGTTAAAGTTGTTAGATTGTTGTTTGCATATGTTGCTTATAAATATTTCAAGGTATATCAGATGGATGCCAAATCTGTCTTTTTGAATGGTGATCTTGAGGAAGAAGTCTACATTGAACAACATGATGGATTTTAATTATCAAATGATGGAGACATGGTATGTAAACTAAAAAAACACTTTATTGATTAAAACAAGCCCCTTGAGCCTGGTATGCTAAATTAGATAAATATTTGTTGAAATTGGGATTTAATAAATATGTTGCTGACAATATCTTGTACTTTAAGATTGAGAATGATAACATCTTGATTGTTAAAATATTTGTTGATGATATTATTTTTGGAGGAGACGATAAGTTGAGTATGAAGTTTGCCGATGATATGCAGAAAGAATTTGAGATGTCTATGATTAGTGAGATGAAATTCTTCTTAGGTTTGTAGATTTCACAGACTAGAAAAGGTATATTTATATCTCAAACTAAATATGTGAAGGAATTGTTAAAGAAGTTTGGGTTATATGACTCCAAACTTGTTGGAACTCCTATGGTTACTGGTTGCAAATTGTCTAAGAATGATGAATCTTCGAAAGCTAATTAGAGTTTGTACAAATCTATGGTTGGTGGACTACTATATCTTACTCAGACTAGGACAAACATTATGCATGTCGTGTGCATGACTGCTAGATATCAAGCTAATCTGAAAGAGAGCCATGTCACTGTTGTTAAGAGGATATTCAGATACTTGAAGGGAACTGTGAACTATGGTTTGTGGTATCTGAGAAATGATGATTTCATGCTATGTTCTTACATTGATGCTGATTGGGTTGGTGATGTAGATGACCGGATGAGCACTACTAGTGGATCATTATTTTTTGGGTAAGATACTAGTTTCATGGGCTAGTATGAAACAAGATTCAGTATCCTTATCTAATACTGAAGCTGAGTACATTGCTTCTACTAGTAATTGCACTTAGGTAGTTTGGATGAAGCAAATGTTGAAGGATATCAAAGCTATCTATGATGAACCTACTGTGATATACTGTGATAATTATAGTGCTATTAACATCTCAAATAATCTTGTGTAACATTAAAAGACTAAACATGTGTCAGTCAAATATCATTACTTAAGAGAACAAGTCAGTGAAAAAAAGTGAAGCTGGAGTATGTATCTACAAAGGAACAAATTGCTGATATTTTCACTAAGCCTTTGCTTTTAGATACATGTTAGCAACAATCAAGAAGGAAGAATGAGATGGGGGGTGGGGGGGGGGGGGGGGAATCAGTCATCATCGGAATACCAAATTAATCACAATAATTAATTAAGAAATCAAACATTAATAAATTCAATAACAATAAATCAAATATCCATTAATTAATTAATTAATTATAACTTTATTAATTATTAATCAACATTAATTAATTAATTAATTAATTAAACATTATCCAACCATATGATAATTTATCCAATCCATAATAAACCATACACACACATACATAACCAACTGCACATAGATAGAATGGGATACTGACTCAAGTCTGGACAACAGTTACACCCAAAAAGACTTACAAGGTGAACATACTAGACCATGAGTAGGTGAGGGAAATTCAAGTCATCTCCAACAACTACCATTGGGATTAGGACACGCTCAGACTTGTGAGACCAGGTGGAGTTGATGTGCGGTACGTGAAATCCTGCATCCACCAATAAACGCAAAAGAACATATATATATATATATATAGAACATCATAGTAGTAGGCAAGTGAAAGAGAATCACAACACCTTATTATGCTTGCAATGAGTGATAAGGAATCTTCCCTTTCACAAAGACAACCATCCAATACAAACACATCTTATAAAATCATCATCATGAAGTAGGTTTAGTATCATCATCATATATCATGAAATCATATAAGTCACATAGGAGTCTTGAATACATATAAGTGCATCAAGAAATATCATCCATCGAATAATCATAACATATCATCCATGGCATAGATCATCAAAAGTCATCAATATAACACATGTCCGTATAGAATCATAAATGTCTTCTGCATAGAAATAAATTCATAACCATCATCATAAGTCTAGATAAGTATATTGAATCATGAATCAAAATGTAAGTCTAGGAGGGACACTACATACCCCCCCCTTAGGCTTGACTTACTCTTGGAAGTCGCCAAGGGTTAATCTAAAAACATACACACATCAACACAAAACTTCCTAAACCAAAGTACTTCTAGCTCAAAGTAAGATAATGATTACAATTTTTTTTTCTTTCTACACTTTACTTATCCAAGTAAATACATTACATAAGGGATAAAATAAGTCAAAGAAACTCCTACTGGTCACAATAAGCATGACAAATCATTGAAATATCTTCAAGAGAACTTTATTTAACCACCTTTGAAAGACTAAAACTATAATTCTTGTATCTGAGTTAACATCTATAAGCAAAAATCTCTATAACTCACACAATTCAAGCATGGCGACACTTCCTTTAGCATCTAGTTGAATGCAATTAAGAAGACAAGTATACATTTTATACATTACTTCACACATAGGAACATCCTTAAGAGGCCACATGCCATACTCTAAATGAGGCAATTCATACAAACTTCCTTCACGACCAAATAAAATCAAGAAATTCTCACAACTGTCAGAGATCTAGGTTCTATAATTCCCAAAAGAAAGCAAGATTTGCAAAAATCAAACTACTCAGTATTTACCACACTTCTCTATGCTAATCTTATTCAAATATTTACATAGATATCATCAAATAAATTATTCAAAGGAGCTCTAATTCATTCACTTGCATGATATAAAGACATAGACATTCAATGAGGATATGAAATCAAGAGTTTGTTTTGCTTTATCTACTTCACATTTCACAATTCTTCCAATCTACTGCACTTCTAATAAACATTTCATAAAATCTAGAAAATTCCAATACATGACTTCTTACCAACATATTTCATATTCTTCTAATGTCATTATTATCCAATTGTTGTCTAGGGCTAGTGCACTTCTCCGTGGTGTCCTCCCTTGCACAAACAATTAGAGGTTTGAGATGAACATGATAGAAAAACATTGACATAGAATGAGGGCCCACGACTTGACAAACAAAATTAACACTATGGAAAACAAGGAGAAAATAAAAAAGGAGAGAATCATTAGATACAACATTAAATAAAAAAGAGAGAAAATTTGTCGGTGAATCAACCAAGAAATAAAGTGTGACAAGTGCCACCACAAGAACAAAACAATTGAAAGAAGAATTTAGTGGTCAATCCTAAAGCAAAGAGATCCAAAAATCAAACTAACAACACCATGAAAAATAACTCAAATCAAAATAACCAATTTACCAAAATCCTTATCACGAGGCGACCAACATCAGTCACTCTAAAGGGAGTATCCACTACAAAAAACTCAGGATTACTACCCTGGATGTGTTAGAGAGTGCACACCAACATTTAAATTATAAATCTATTTACATTCACAAGTTTCTTTTACCATTATTGCTGCAATGCAATCCTTTAAGATAATCTGGACAACTATCCTTTATGAATGAATACATATGCAAGAAGATATACAAGAACAATGCATACACTCACACATGATTAATATTCAAGATATCTACCTATAGAATTATAACCTTTACCTCTTTATAGTAGAGACAAATATTGGTTCTTCAATTAATCACTTAATAATATACTTTAACACACATAACATTAATCAATCAATTGCCTATATTAAGCATGGAACTTGATATCACATCTTGCTTACCACCACTTAATTTCCATTTAATACCATGCACACAAATTCAACTACATACATATATTGTCTTACTCGGTTCTTATCTCCTACTATCCCTTAACTATAATCATTCACAAACCAAGCATATCTAGTTATCAAGAGGCACATTCATATAGATTTGAAATACCACTTCATACAACACACCATCAATTCATCATACTAGAATTCATGGAACAAACACTTTCCTTTGAATTTAAATAGGATAAGGAGATATCATCTTGTCTTTAATCTATGCATTTGATCAACTTGAACATTTCAACAATCCACACCACCCCTACTTAAGACTAATCCTTTTATCTTACCAACCAAATAAAGATATAATGACATTATTCCCAAATTTTCCTATACTATGCATGCAATGCAGCAATTTTTTTTTTCTTTCCTATGTTCCAATATATGAGTATCAACATGATATTTTAATCCATTGATTTATAAAACTTCCTACACTTTCCATGCAATATGTGTGTCGACTTGAATTTCATCCTCAGAATGCTACTTGCAACAAGTTAGTTTCATAAAATACCAATGGAAATGCTACAAGAAATCCAAACTCAACCAATGAAACTACATGAAATACATATGAAATAAAAATACTAATATTACCTTCATGGTTTATATCTCATTGTGTCCTAACTCCACTGTTCCTGGTTGCAGATGGTGTGCTCTTAGACAATGCATTGATAGCTTCCAAGATGGCATATGAAGAATGGACTGATAACTGATAGTTCACAAATGCTATGATATGCAATACTACATGATTATGCTAAAATGCTAATTTCTATTTGCTTCAAGATTAAAACTCATAGATGTATAAGTTTTACAAACGATTTGGCTTACAAATTCGCTTGAAGTCTAATTCTCTCTCAACTGAAGCTCTTGATTTTATAGACCTTGAGAGGATAAGATGATGTGGCTTAGATCAACATTCATGATCAGATCTACAGATTTGGATGGCTATGAGCAAAGGTGAGGGTTGAGAGAAAAGGGGAAGGAGAAGACAAGTGTCACTTATCTCACCTTGACTAGGTTGCTGACCGAGGGAATCTAGGGATGGTTGGAGAAGATTTAGGCATGAGAGGACAAGTGGACTCAATTCCTTCCTAAGATATAGGGATGTTGGAGAGAATATAGAAGGAGGTTATGATATATGTGTACGTACACAATATTCATTAAGTTTGGAGGTTGAAGATAAATGATGAATTAATATTTAAGAAATATTAATTTCCTTAGCCACATGTTTGATGAGTTGGCAAAGGAGAAGATGAAGTGGAGATGGAAGGTGAGATGGAAAAGGGGGATTAAATAATTTAGGAAATCATTTAATATTCGAGACTATAGGATAGGAGAATAACCATTAAATATTAGATATCTAATTGTTTGGAGGAGATAATTACATATTAGATATTTAATTAACTTGGTTAAAAGGATAATTAAATATTAGATATTTAATTATTTAGAGGAATAGGATAGATGAATTAATTAATAAAATATTTCAATTAAATTAATTAATAGAAATACATGAAAATGAATTAAATAAATTAATCTTTTCAAATTAACTATTTAATTTAATAACTATCAATAAATATATAATATTTATTTAAACACTCATAGCGAATTTTGTGTGTATACATTTTTCCCCTCTTTGAAATAATGTCAAGACAACATTGTTTCAAAGATTAAATCAAGTCTCGATAGTGCGCCTGACGAAGATTGAAAATCCAAATTGTGTGCCCCCTCAGGAGATTGATCGTGAAATTGTTGAAAACTTTGGTTTGAATGATTGATCTCATGATAATTGATAAGTTTCGTCAATTAAATTCATTTGTAAAAAAGATTAAATTTGCCCCATTGAATAGCATTAATTACTCTTTCAAATAGTAAATATAAAATTAACCAAAGTTATTTTTAATTTCATTGTTATCCTTATCAGCTTGTGAAGAAAATTGTCTTGGTGAGGTGGTGAAATGGTGATTCTTGTGGAGAACCATCAATTTGAGCGTGTTCGACGATATCAGCGACCTCCTAAGTATGGGTTTCCGGTATGTATCTTATCTTGAGCTTTGTTTTCAACTTGTCATGCAACTTTTCATGTTTTTAGGCACATTTTTGAAGTTTTGAATTTTTTTGCGATTTTTGGCATTTGTTTAGTGCTTTTGCATTTAGATTTAGCGCATATGCAATTAGGTTTAACGCTTTTTCTCATGATAGCGCTTATGCTCATTTTTTTAGCGCATATGATAAGGTTGTTAGCGCATGTGTATCGGTTAGCACTTATGTTTCATTTGTTAGCACATATGCATTATGTGGTAGCACTTTTGCATGTTTCGTGCATACATGCTTAGGGTTAGCGCGTTTGTTGAAAAAGTTAGCGCATATGCTATTTTTAGTGCTTATGTTCAATAGGACAGTGCATATGCTCTAAATTAATGTTTTTGATAGATGCAAAAGCCAAAAAAAATCACTTTGTTGATTAGATTGAACGTGTTTGATGTGTGTATGATGAATAGGGATTTGATTTGATTAGATTGAGAGTCCGTGGAGGACCGTTTGGACTAGTGGGAAGGATTGGGAGATGCATCCTATGGGTGGGAGAGATGTTGGATGGATTGGGAGGGATACTGGTAGGGCAGGGATGAGATCACCGAGAGGGTTTCCATTGACAGGATGAGGTAGGATGACTGGACTGAATGGGGGTTGCGGGAGAGGCATTGATATTGGTTAGATTCAGCCAGACCTCAGGGTTAGTGCAACTCATGGTGGAGAGGATGAGGATCCAGAGGATCATGTTCCACTTATTAGAGGACGGGTTTTGAGAGCTACTCAGACTGAGATTCCAACAGGTGGACATGGAGGTGGTGAGAAGGGGATTGGGGTTCATGCACCATAATAGGATTTACTAGAGCATGATGCACCAGAGCATGATATGCTAGAGCAGGAGACCATTGATAGTCTTAGAGGATAGATTGATCAGCTTCGAGCATAGGTACAAACTTTCATGGCTGAGAGGGATAGAGCTATTAGGAGACAATAGGATACTCAGGGCCTTCTTGATCATATTCAACAGGTTGGATTAGGTACTCTCTCAGCTGACACTATTAGAGCACTAGTTCGGGCCGGGAAGGAGACTTCCTATTGGCGATGACTATATGAAGAGGTAGTCGTAGAGAGCCAGAGAGCAGGTAGCTATTATACCACTGTGTTGATGGATACTAGCAGTGGTGGAGTCATGGGACCTCCTTAGAGGAGTGGTGATCATGGGAGACAGGCATCTGGAGGATCTTCTCGCCCATAGCCACAAAGACAGACAGAGTTAGGTGGTAGTAGTACAGGACAACCGTGACTTGATTTGGAGGCACTTGTATATTTTATCTGATATCATTGTATACTTGGACTTTAATTGTTTTATGATGATCTATATGCATACATGAACTCTATATGATGATGATCTTTATTATGCATGTGACTCTATTTTATGATCTATATGCCTTGATTATATGGATGTGGTGATTAGATGGATGATGATATGATGATGATTGTCTTTCCTTGCTTTATGATAATGATCTACATGATGCAATGATAAATGTTTTTATTTAATTATTTATTTATTTTGATTTTGATGACCTTGGATGAAAATGAAAATGATTACTAACTTAAATGATGCAAATTTAATGATCTATATGGAAATGCAAATGAATGGTTATGCACTATGTTATTTAAATGTTTTTTTTTTTTGATGAAATTTGAAAATGATGTGAAAAATGCAAATGCAATGATTGATTGTTTTAAGGTTTATGCATAATATGATTATGAATCTAAGTGCAAAGATGCAACTAAATGAGATGAAATGATAATGCAAATAATAATGATGATACACTACATGATTAATGAAATGCACTTATGATGAATGCAAATTATTGCAATGATTAAAATGCAAATAAATGAAATGGATGATGACTAAAATGATTCTAAAATGAATGCACCTATAATGATCAAATGCAAATTGTTTGTGTTTGTCCAAGCATACTCAATCTTAATTTATGACCGTTGATCTATGAATGAAATGAAATGCTTATAATGCATTTGACAATGAATGCTTATAATGCAGATGGATAATGAGACAATCTAAAATGATCTAACTAAAACTGATACTATCATTCTTCATATGTTATCTTGTAACAATGCTTGATTTCATCATTGAGCTTTAAAATGTTGTAAGAAAATACAAGCAACTTGACATAATGATCCAAGATGACTTGAGTATTTCTTACATGGATTTTGATATAGCAAGTTAATACAAGCAACTTGATATAATGGATCAAGTTGACATGAGTATTGCTTGCAGAACAAACAAGGATTATCTCTTTTCATGCATGACTTGGAATGTCCTCCTTGATCTTTTGCCGATCATATCCTAAGATAAGTGCATACCATAGTAAGAGATAAACCACAGACAACAATCAAAGAAAATAATCATTCCTCATCATAGCTTCTCTAGTCATTGACATCGTTGAGTCGCATAGAGTACATGATTAGCAATAAAATCAAGATATAAACACTAAATCTCATTCACATGTTCTTATGATCATTAACTGATATAATCATCTTGATGAATGATCTTTGATAATCCTTTATTACTTGTTGATTGATTCTTCAGTTTCTGTGTTTCATGATTCAGTTGTTACAAAAGGCCTTGATTTTCACTGCTTTTTTGCTCGTTATCTGTTTCAAAATCCTAGGTGTTTTTGGTTTTTTTAAGTTTTCTTAATGTTTTGGATGTTTAAAGATTCAAAAGATCACCTTAGAAAAAGGAAATAGGATTTTACCCCCAGCGGAAACAAAACTTTATTATGGATATATGAATTGATCAAGATCCAAACCATGGCAGGATACAAATGCAAATTGATTGATTCTGATAAAATCTAAGATAGTGACTACAACAAGTGTGTCAAAGATTGATAATTGTTGGTAAGTTGCCTATTTCTTGCTAAATGGTTCAGAGAAATGGATGTGAAAGATGGAACGGATAAGCTAAGATAGATGGAAGCAATAGATGTGGTAGGATGGAGTGGATAGGTGCGCAAAACGATCTCATAGATGGAGGAACTTAATTTTTAGATAGCGCCTGTTTACCAAGTTTTCACCATCTAAATTTATTGCATTTTTTTTAATCTTTTCTCTTCTTTTTTTTTTTTGGTTTTTATTGATTTGCTGATTTTTTGATGTTTACTGATTTCTTCAGGACTTTATATGCTTTTTATTGATTTTTTCTAGGACTTTATATCTCAAGCATAGAATTTCTTGAGATGGATAGAATTGATAGGTTCATCGAACCAATCACCTTCAGGGGTAGATAAATTGTATGCGCCTAATCCATATGCTACTACTATGACAAAATGTCCTAGCCAATTTTCCCTTCTTGTCTCTGTCTTGCCAATTTCTTGGATTCTCCCTTAGAACTATATCTCCAATTTGAAAAATGTGCAGATTGACCCCATGGTTATAACTTCTTGCCATTCTTTGTTGATATACTTTCAAATGGTCTGTAGCATTTTGGCAACGTTCCTGAATCAGTTCAAGTTCCTGGAGTTGAGAGACTCATTTTTCTTCTTCTTCTTCTGGTATGAGACCTTTCAAGGATACTCGTAGAGAAGGTATTTCTACTTCTATAGGTAATATGGCTTCTGATCCATAGACCAAACAATATGGAGTTGCCCTTGTTGGAGTGCGGATGCTAGTTCGGTATGCCCAAAGAGTAGGATTTAGTTGAATGTGCCAATCTTTTCCAGCTTCATTGACTATTTTCTTTAAAATTTTCAAGATAGTTTTGTTTGATGCCTCAGCTTGACCATTTCCCTATGGATAATATGGAGTAGAAAACCTATGTTGGATATGAAATTATTAACATAGCTCCTTCACATCTTGATTTTTGAATGGTCTTCCATTATCAGTGATAATGGTCATAGGAACTCCATAGCGATAGATTATATAATTCAAAATGAATGATGATATTTGTTTTCCTGTCATTGTTGTTAAAGACACTGCTTCAATCCATTTAGTAAAATATTCAATAGCAATCAGAATAAACTTATGTCCATTGGAAGATGGGCGATTTATCTTTCCTACCAAATCAAGGCCCCATTGAGAAAATGGCCATGATCTTGTCATAGGATATAACTCTTGTGCTAGTGCATGAATGAGATTCCCATTGATCTGACATTGTTTGCATTTCCTAGCATATGTGAATGAATCTCTCTCCATAGTAGGCCAATAGTAAGCCATATGAAGAAGTTTCTTAGCCAATGTTAAACCACTTGAGTGTGTGCCACAAATACCTGCATGAACTTCATTAAGAACTTTCTCAGATTCTTCTTGTTCAAGACATCTCAACAAAGTACCATCTAGACCACGCCTATATAGGATATCAACAATAATAGTATAGCGAGAGGACTGACGGATAAAATTGCTTCTCTGATTGCGAGAAAAGTCAAGAGGAAGGATATTTTCTTTTAAATACTGATAAGTTTGACCGTATAAGGATTGACTGGTTCCTGATATATGGAAAATTCGGTAGGTATGCTAGGATTGAATAGTAGGGGTTAAGATATATTCCATGAGAAATTTGTAAAGATGTTGATTCTCCTGATTTTGCAAGAGAGATGCTATTGTAACCATTGCATTAGCTAATTTATTCTCATTTCTTGGAATCTAGGTGAATGATATTTCTTTAAAGTGTTACTTAAACTCCTCTACCAACCGTTTGTATGGCATGAGCTTATCATCGTTAGTTTGATATTCATCATTTATTTGGTTGATGATAAGCTGTGAATCACCATAGACATGTAGTTCTTTGACATTCCATTCAATGGTCATCTCGAGCCCAATAGCCAATGCTTCATATTCTGTAGTATTATTGGTACATGGAAAGTGCAATCTATATGATTTCAAAATTGTGTGTCCCTGAGGTGTGATGAAAAATATTCCTGCTCCTGATCCATATTGTGTATAAGAACCATCAAAGTACAATTCCCAAAAGTCTGTACTTACTGTCAAAATATTTGCATCAAGAAATTCGATGTGCAAAGGCATGTCATTTTGTAAAGGTGCATCAGCCAATTGATCAGCGATGACATGTCCCTTGATAGCTTTTTGGTCAACATAATCTATATCAAATTCACTCAGTATCATAACCCATTTGGCTAGTCGTCCTGTCAAGGTTGACTTGCTCAACGAATATTTGAGGGGATCTATCTTTGCTATTAGTTTTACAAAATGAATTAACATATAATGTCACAGCTTCTAAGTTGCAAATACAACTGTTGGACATGTCTTTTCTATTGATGAATTATTTAATTCATAGCCAACAAGAATTCTACTGATATAATACACAGCTCTTTCTTTTCCTTCTTCATCATGTTGAGCTAGGAGAGCTCCTAACGATACATTTGTTGCTGAGATATAGAGCAACAATGGTTACCCTTTGGTTGGTGATACCAGTACTGGAGGACTCATAAGATATTCTTTTATTTGCAAAATAGCTTCTTCACATTTTAGATCCCATTTGAATGGAATATTTTTATGTAGAAGATGGGTGAATGGAAGACATCTATCTGCTAACTGAGAGACAAATCTCCTAATTGATTGCAATCTTCCTTGTAAAGATCGCAATTGACTTATGTTCCTAGGTGACTCCATCTCCATGATGGCTTTGACCTTTTCAAGATCTACTTCAATTCCATGAGCTGATATAGTGTACCCAAGGAGTTTTCTAGAGGTTACCCCAAATGCACATTTCTTTGGATTTAATCTCAATTGATATCTTTCCAGCCTGTCAAAAATATTGCTTAAGGTATTCAAACGTTCTTGTCTTGTATGAGATTTTGCAAGCATATCATCGACATAATCTTTCATAAATGTATGCATCATATCATGGAAAATTGTTGTCACAGCCCTTTGATAAGTTGTTCCCGCATTCTTAAGCCCAAATGGCATAACATTCCAACAATAAGTTCCCCATGCATAGGTGAAAGCTATCTTTTCTTGATCTTCAGGTGTGATTCTTATTTGATTATATCTTGAGAAGCCATCCATTAATGAAAACATCTCATACCCTACTGATAAGTCTACAATTATATCAATGTTTGCTAGCGGGAAATCATCTTTTGGATATGCTTTATTCAGATCTCTGAAATCTGTACAAACTCTTATGCTTTTATTTGGTTTTGACACTAGTACAATACTTGAAACCCATTATGGATAAGCAACAAGTCTTATAAAACCCACTTCTAAAAGTTTCTTCACCTCGGTTTTTACAAGAAGAGCAATGTGTGGATACATCTTTCTTAGCTTCTGCTTAGCTGGTTTTGCTTTTAAATTCAAATTAAGATGATGCATGATAAGATCTAGATTAAGTCCTGGCATGTCTGCATAGGACCAAGAAAAAAATATTTTTCTTTGCTTAAAGAATTCTAGGTATTCTTTCCTCTTTTCTTCTAATAATGAGGCAGCATAATGAAGTATTTTAGGATCCTTTGATGTACCAATGTTTATTGCTTCTATTGGTTCTATTAGGATAGTAGATCTCTCCTAAAAATATGCAAGAAGAATGTCAAACTTTCCATCTTTTGGCTCCTCAAAGAGGTTTTCACCATCAGATACGTCCTTTATTTTCCCTTTTGATTGATCTAGTGTTGCCATGAAATGGTTTTCAACAGTAGGTCTCTTTCCTTGTTTTATTTTGCTTTTGCGACTGGAAAGTTTGGCATTCTCCTGACTATGGGAAACATTACTTGATTCTGCAATGGAAGATACCTTAGGTGTGATGGGTTCAACAACATTAAGGTACATGGCTAAGTCATGATCATTGGAAAAGACATTTAGTTCAGGGTTTTCTAAATTATCCCAATCAATTAGTTTAGGATGAAGAAGGGGTAAATCATAATCATTGTCATCATTAGGTGCTTCAAAGTTCATGACATAATGATCATAATTTGGCATAGTGTAGGTACTGTCATAGATTAAATGTTTTTGAGAATTATCTTTCCCAAGCATCTCCCAATTAGTTGTAACAAAATCAATATTAGTATTTTGTAGTTCACACTCAAGTGGTTCTTCAACTGACGTTTGTCCCTTAAACGAATGGATTATATCAACACACACATCTTTAATACTGCAAATTCCTTCTTGATTGGCTTCATTTACATTTTGGAGTTGACATACTTGTGTACATGATAAACAGGATTCTTTTTCTAGAGTTTGTCTCCTTTCAAACTCAATTTCTTCTAGACTAATAGTCAATCCGACTTGACTATCTCTTAATTCTTCTATGGTTCTGCCACATCTGGATACATCTTGTTCCTCTTTTGATGAAAATATTATATTTCCAGATGCTTGATCTATCCTTGTTTGTACTTCTTGTGGCATTACTTATTTGTCTTTGGCATTCCCTTTCCTTTTTGCATACACCTCTTTTCTCTGAATTCTGAGTTTTTCTTGCCTTCTTTCTAACTCCATCTTTTGTTTTGTAATAGACAAGTCTTCCTTCGTGATAGCTGCTTGGTCTTCATTATTTTCCTTACTTGATGTAGTAGATAAGATATCTGGACCCCATTCATACTCATTTGAATCTATCTCTGAATCATGATCTAGGACTACTCCACTATACCATATAGGAATGTTGTATGGTGCAAAAAGTTCCCTGATTTCTTCCATCTCTATTTTCACTGCTTCTGGAATATCTTGTTCAAATTTTGCATTTTTTGTATTTCCAAAACTTGTTGACAAGATTCTTCTTTACCCTTGATGGTTATCTCCTCAACTTTCTTTTCATGTTCTTCTTGTTTCTTTTGTTTATTGGTTACTATTTCTACCGCTTGATGTAGCTTTTCTTGCCAATTTTCTTCTTTAGAGACTGTTTTGTTTCTCCACTTTTGTTGTTGATGATTATGTTGCTTTTGAGGATTTATCTTCTATGGATTGCGAGTATGGACAAATAGGTTTTGAAATACTTTGATGTCACTTACCAATTGGTCCTTTTCCTTCATATCCCATTTTTTGCATGATTTCATAACCTTTGCCATATTGTTTAATGGGAATATTGACTTATGTTGTTGTTGCTATATTTTTATCTTCATCCCTGTACAACCAACCAAGAATGTCTTTGTCGTCATTTTCTTCTTCAAGAGTTCCAGCGCTAACAAATGTTCCTTTAAACATATGTTTTGGTCTTTCTGGTGTCTTTGATTGAATATCTGTAGGCTTTCCATATGACTTGGGGAAAGTGGAAAATTATGCAAAGAATATTTTCCCATTCCTTCATCATTTAATTTGAGCTTTTCTTCAAAGGTTTCCCATAACTTTTCTTGAATTTCTTTGGTAGGATATACTGATTCTCTGTTATATGGAACTCTTGTATCTTGTGTTGGCTTCAAATTATTGCAATATTGACTAGAATCTGCAATTATCATGATCTCTTGTCCTTCATGAGGAAATTTTACACATTGATGATATGTAGAAGGAACTGCTTACATTTTGTGAATCCATGGTCTTCCTCAAAGAATGTTGTAAGAGAGGTTCAAATCTAAAACGTGACACAATGTATTCCTTTCCACAGGTCCTATTTTGATTGGTAACACAACAGTTCTTTTAGAAGAACGTTCTGCTTCATCATAAGCCTTGATGGTTATTTTCTTTTTCGGGTCCACTGCATTTTCTGAATATCCCAAAGCTTTTATCAAACTTAATGCACAAATGTTTAAGCCGGATCCTCCATCTATGAGTACACATTTGACACGAGTTTTATTAATGGTGAATTCAACATATAAGGGAGCATTGTGAGGATGTTGTAAGGATGCATCATCATTCTCAGAAAATGATAAGCAATGAGGGGCTATAAGGTGTCCTACCATGTTTTGAAACTGATCTATATCCAAATATTTTGAAAATATTGTTTCCAGTAAAGCTTTCTCCAAAATTTCCTTATGCATAGGTGAAACCTTGAGAAGTTCCAAAATTGATATTTGAGCAGGTATTCTTTGTAATTTCTCTACTAAATTGTATTGTTGTGAAGTGGATGTTGGGTCTTTTGTTACACCTAGAAAGGTAACCTTTTCTTTGCTTCTCGTAATAACATTGATTGGCTCTAAAGATGGATTATCTTTAGCAATGATAACATTTACCACATCATCATATGCATAAGTGTAATTCACTTTGGCTTTTACTTTGTCATCTTTTAATTGGGATGGTTCACCTTTGTCATAATTCGGAAGTGGAGTTTTGAAAGCTAAGTGTGATTCGTTTATCTTATGGCTATCCACTATGATGGTTCCATTATCGATTAGATCTTGGATAAGGTGTTTCAATCTCTGACAATCATTTGTTTGGTGTCCTTTATTCTGATGGTAATTGCGAAAATAATTGTCATTCCACCAATTTGTCTTGACTGGTGGTTCATAGCTTCTTGCTTTTGGTAAAACAATCAATTTGTTGGCAAGTAGAGTTTTTAGAGCTGATTCCAATGGTTGTCCAATGTTTTTGAATTTCCTTCAAGGATTGGAGAAGAAGGACTTCGTTTTATTTTTTTCTGGATTGTTATTGATTGGGATTTGACTTGATAGATTAAAAATTGGTTGTTGTTGTTTTGTGGCACTATTATCGTCATTTCCTCCATTGCTGACATTCCTATTCTTTGACCAGAACTTGGGTTTTTCATTGTTGTTGTTGTTGTTGTTGTAGGAATTATTGTAAATTTTTAGCTCTCCTTTCTTTACCATCACATTCTCTATTTTCAGACCATTCTCGATCATTTTGGCAAAGGAGGGAGGACATTGCATTCTTAGTCGATAACTCATTTCACCGATAAGATTATCAATGAATATGTCCATTTTTTCTTGATCAGATACATCTAAGGGATACCTATTAAACATGCATTTCAATCATTTTAAGAAGATCATAAAAGATTCACCATTCTTTTATTTAACATTGCATAGATCCAACATTGTTATCTCATTCCTTATATTGTAGGAGTATTGTGAAATAAATCTATTCACAAGTTCTTCAAAAGATTTGATTCCGAATGGTAATCTTTAAAACCACTCCATTGATTGTCCATTTAAACTCCTAGGAAAAAGATGCATAAGGTAAGTTTCATCGTGGGCAAATTCCATGCTCATATTACAAAACTCCCTAATGTGATCCCGAGGATCAGATTTTCCATCGTATTTGTCATATTTAGGAATCTCGCAATGTTGTGGAAATGGTACCATATTCAATTTTTTATCGAAAGGATATGGGCATATATCTTCCAATGAATACTTCTGATGAATAATGATTAACAACAGATACCCCAACCAGTACTAAGAGGGGGGGGGGGGGGTGAATCAATACAGGCAAAAACTTTCTCCGCAACTTATCAGGTTAAAGCAATACCAACTGGTTGTCACTATTACTGAACTTAACCATGGCAATATCGGTTAAACACAGTAAGACATCAGATACCATAAAATGATAAGTCTGAACACTTCAAAAATATGATCAATACTTGATATCAACTTCACCCATAAACATATGCATGTGGTATACAAGTAATACCATAACCTATAAACTCTGCATGCATAATCTTTCAACCAAATAATTCATAAACGTCACATGAAAAATGCATAACACATAACACACAGATTTTTCACGTGGAAACCCAAATGGGAAAAACCACAATGGGGATGAATACCCACAAGATTTTTTTTGAACTCTTTTGAAGCTCGTCCTGTTAGGAGCCTAGTCTGGTTAAAGACTTTACAATAAGGTTCTGCTAGGAACCAATCCTATTAGAGATCACCCGATTAAGGGATGGCTATATACCCTCTTAAAGGTTGAAACCTTGTTAAAGGTTACCTCGCTAGAGGATTTGAAAAACTCAATGATCTTGAGTCACCTGGTTATAGGTTTTACAAATAAGCCTATTAAAGCTACCCAGTAAAGGGATTTTCCAACTATTGAAATGACTAGAAGACAACAGGTAAAAATTCTGATTTGATAACAACACTACATGCCAAGGTAGATCCTTTTCATTTCCTCTACTCTGCAATCACACTCTACAGTTTTCCTCTTACTGGTCTGGAAAGTATCTCATCACTCGGATACACACACAACTTTTGCCAACAACTTTACAATAACAAACATCATCGACCTTATAGACAACAGTCAGGTCAGTAGCCTAAACCCTAAGCATCTTAGGTTTACAACACAGGCGGTCCAATCCCGACCATCCAAACACATTGCATAGAGTATTACAATTTCAAACAGATGACAAGACAATCTGCATCGTTCACTCATCACTGCACATGGGAGTCAGTAACCCATCACGCTTTCTTCTCATACCACTAAGAAGAATGATCATTCCTGAGGTAGATTGCAAATGCAGTCGATCTTTTCATGCAAGATCCTCAAGGAAACCCTTCACGCGTACAAGGTAGATGTGGCACCTCGATCTCATTCACATCTCTTATCTAACTCATCACAGAGTATCATCAGTTGCATCGCACAAGCAAGATTGCCAAGCTAATAATCGTAGAGCTGAGACTACCAATCGGTAGTCATACTTAGTGAAATCCTGACACCGGTTCACTACATCTCTTCATGCCTCTTCATACCGGTTCACTTACACTTATTGACATCAATGAGAACATACAATATCATCATATCAACATGTTGGTTCATCATATGCCAATGATATCCAACAATCTCCCCCTTTGGCATTGATGTCAATACTCAGTGTAGCATTACAACTGTAGACATCATAGACCAGTGTATTTTTAACATTAGATATCTTCTCCCCCTTTGACAACAAAGCCAAAGTGGAGGCACAAGCTTCCAAAATATACTATGTTGCTCCCCCTAAGGAGTAGCATCCTTCAACACATCAATCCTGAAGAATTTGTCACTTTCATACTTGACTGATGCGTAGCACACAACTTTAATTGATTTCATGAAGGGGGAGAATCCCTAATTCACCTCTCAAATAAGTAAATGTAGTCTTCGGTAAGGGCTTAGTGAATATGTCTGCTAGCTGCTCCTTATTGGAAACATGTTGTAGTACAACCTCCTTATTCTGAACTTTCTCTCTCAAGAAGTGATATTTAAGCTCAATGTGCTTAGTTCTAGCATGCAATACCGGATTCTTGGAAAGATTTATTGTACTTGTATGATCACAAAATACATTCACCGGTTCACATACAGGTACCTTGAAACCTTCCAATACATGCTTCATCCAAATTGCTTGAGTGTAGTTCATAAATGCTGCCACATATTCTACTTGAGCTGTAGATTGGGAAATATAACTCTGCTTCTTACTTGTCCATGATACTAATCTTCCACCGAGAAAGACCACTCCACTAATTGTGCTCTTCTGGTCATCCACATTACCTCCCCAATCAGCATCCATATATACTTTGAGATTATAGTCACCATTATATGGATACCACAATCCATAATCAACTATTCCTTTTAGATATCTAAGAATCCTTTTGATAGCTACCAAGTGGGATTCTCTTGGACATTTCTAAAAATGAGCTACTATGCCTACTGCATGAGCAATATCTGGTATGTTGTGCACCACATAGTGTAGTTTACTGATCATTGACTGGTACTCCTTTTCATTCACTAGTGTTGAATCATGTTCCTTAGTCAGTTTACAGCCAATCACCATCGGTGTACCAACCGGTTTTCTTTCCTCCATGCCAAAAGTCTTCAATACCTCTTTGACATACTTGGACTGGGTAATAAAAATACCCTCTTTCATTTGTTGAATCTGTCTACCAATGAAGAAATTTATTTCTCCTATCAAAGACATCTCAAACTCTTTCTTCATTTCATGTGCAAACGCATGACTCATTTTATCATCTCCTCCAAAGATTATGTCATCCACAAACACTTCACATATCGGAATCTTATCACCTTTTGATTTCAAGTAGATGTTGCTATCTTCATTTGTTCTCTGAAATCCAATCTTCACAAGATGAGAGTGTAGTCTTTCATACTATGCCCTAGGTGCCTGTTTCAGTCCATACAGGGCTTTGTGTAACCTGCACCCCATGTCACTATCTTCTGATAAGGCAAACCTTTCTGGTTGCTCTATATACACTTCCTCTTCTAGGATTCCATTTAGAAAAGTAGACTTCACATCCATCCGATAAACCTTAAATCCCTTAAATGTTGCAAATGCAAGCAGCATTCGAACACCTTCTAATCAATATAGTGCCTTTGAAAATTTACGTTGAATTCCTTGGTTACACTCAACCTTCTAGTGAAGTTAATCATTCCATTCCTATGAATACCTCTATCACTAGTGTGCCTACTTTCACATCCAATATCATGGAAACGGAAACATTACTAATCACAACTCTTTCATACCCCCTTTTGTAAGTCTTCCATTTATTACCCAATCATTTCCCATACCTACCTATCATAGTGTCCCACCTCCTTATTCTCAACCTCCTCCTTTATTTAACAATGTTACTCCTCCATCCCAATCAAACATGTCCAATTTCAACCCATTCACTGAAGCAACTATTAATAGCCTAACCCAAACCATGTCATCCTTGCAACAACAAATAGCTTCCATGAACCAATCAAAGTATAATGTGCCAACATTTGATGTGGTGAGCCCATTATCTAATGATATTGTTTGTGTCATCCCCCCTAAACATGTAGAAGTCTCTCAATTAGAGTTTTATAATGGAAAAGATGATCCTATGACTCACGTGAAAACATTTCAAACTTTGTGTAGTGATTTTGCTTATGATCAAAGACTTTTAGCTAAATTGTTTACTATAAAAATTAGGGATAAAGCTTTGAAATAGTATTGCTCTTTGCCTCCTTATTCAATTACATCATTTCAACAATTAGCTAATGTTTTCATTCAACAATTTCATATTAATACTGCTTCTAAGATTACTTTGACTGATTTAATGCATTTTAAGAAAGGTGTTAAAGAAAAAGTGATTGATTTTATTGGTAGATATAAGCATTTGTATTCTCAAATTTATTATCCTATTCCTCATCAAGATGTTCAAATAACTTTCATTTTTAATTTGCAAAAATACATTAGGGATAAGCTTCTCGTTTCTGATTTTACTTTATGCAGTTGTGTGCAGTACTTCATAACTATTAGCTTCAAGTGAGTCAATTGGAATAATCTACTTTAGTGGCTCCAGTTGACAAAAATGAAAGTGCTCAAAAACCTTTTCCAAAGTTTAAACCAAAAAAGGGATTCATCGAGACCAATCACAAAAACAATACTTAGGTAGTAGCCACAACAACAGGTGTGCCTCTTTACTCTAAAAATTTTAGAAAAGAATTTAGTCCTCTTTCTGAATCTTTGCATAGCATTATGACACAATTGTTTAACAAGAATGTGTTGAAAATTCCTCCCATCAAACAAATTGACACAACCAAACCTTTTCCACCTCATCATGATTCCAAAGTGTTTTTCCAATATTATCGTCAACACGGTCATGACACTGAAAAGTGTTATTCCCTAAGGAGAAAGATTCAAGACCTTATTGATAACAATACCATATCTATAGCTAGTTTGAATGACAAAGGAAACAAATCCGTAGCTCCTCCTAATCAAAACCTCCAAATCTTTACTAATCCTTTGCCTTCTCATTCTACTAATGTGATTGATTTTGAACATCTTGCCTTTTATCCTAATGATATCTTGGCCTTGAGTCTAATAATGTGGTGAAACTTATTGTTAAACCTACACCTCCTAAGGACCTTTGTATCACCTTTGATCCTAGTGAGACTATTGAAGAACCTAATGGCCCACTATATATCATTGTGAGGATTAAAGACATGCTCTCACGAGTAAATTTGATAATTGAAGAATATCTTTATACCTTCAAATTGCATCAAGTGACATATGATAAATCTAATGTGGTGATTAAAATATTTGATGGTTTCTCTTATCCAACTATTGGCTCTATTACTCTTCCTGTTGAGGTTGGTACTAAGTGCTTGGATTTCAACTTTGCTAGCATTCCTACATTGGATCAATTTAGTGTGAAGTTGGGACATCCTTGGATATATTCCATGAAA
>NC_081411.1:340443834-340536334 GCF_030272615.1 Cryptomeria japonica
AGATGGAAAAACCATCTAAGTGCCAAAGCAAAAATTCCAAAAACCAAAAATCAATACCAGAAATCAAAATACGAATGCAGAGAGTAACAATCTCTCCCCAAAAGATAATGTGCTTTTCCATAGATATCTTTCCCCCTTTGAAAACAAATGCCAAAGAAATACAAATACCAGATACAACTAGTTCATAGAACCAATTACAAATACCAACTTATCCAACTACTACCCCTGAGAAGTATCTCTCCTCCATCAAAGCCGGAAAAAGGTTTCTCTATAAATTCTGTCAGTTTGATGCCAAGCATCAACTGTCTAAGTTTCTACCAGTGAGGGTATGACCCCAAGTTTTTCTCTGAGATATTCAAAAGTTTCCTTAGGCAAAGGCTTAGTAAAGGTGTCTGCAATCTGCTCTTTAGTTTTCACATAAACCAGTCTTACTTCTTTTGCTTCTACATTCTCTTTCAGAAAATTGTATTTGATAGAAACATGTTTAGTTTCAGAGTGAAATACCAGATTCCTAGATATATCAATTAATATTGAATTATCACAATAGATGATTATAGGTTCTTTGTATTTTACCTTTATGTCCTTCAACATTTGTTTAATCCATAATACCTTAGTACAATTGGTTGTTGTTACAACATATTCTGATTTTGCTGTTGATAATGATGTACAACTTTGTTTCTTGCTCAACCATGAAATCAATCTGCTACCAAGAAAGAATGCCCCGACGATGGTGCTCTTTCTGTCATCTACATCTCCTGCCCAATTAGCATCGGTGTATGCACATAAATCAAAATTTTCATATTTAGGACACCATAAACCAAGATTTGTCATGCCTTGTAAATACTGGAAAATCCTTTTTACTGTTGATTCATGATTTTCTCCAAGATTACTCTGAAATATTGAAACAATAGACACTGCATTCATTATATCAGGTCTTTTTTGTGTCGAATATAGTAAACCTCCAATCATATATTTGTATCATGTCGGATTAGCAGGAGTTGAATCATCTTTCAATGATAGTTTATTAGTTGTAGTCATAGGAGTACTTATCGGTTTAGAGTTTTCCATACCAAATTTCTTCAGTAATTCCTTCAAATAATTTGATTGACATAGAAATATACCTTTATCAGTCTGAGAAATCTGCAATCCTAAAAAGAATATATCTCCCCAATCATAGACATTTCAAATTCTTCATGCATCTTGTTAGAAGAATATTTACACAATCCATCTTCTCCTCCAAAAATGATGTCATCAACAAAAAATTCAATAACAAAAATGTCTTCATTAGTCACTTTGAAGTATAAGTTGTTGTCAGCATTACCTTTAGTGTAACCAAGCTTCATAAGATATTTGTCCAATCTAGCATACAAGGCTCTAGGAGCTTGCTTCAATCCATATAAAGATTTCCTAAACCTGCAAACCATATCTTTATTATTTGTTAATTAAAATCCATCAGGTTGTTCAATGTAAACTTCCTCTTCAAGATCACCATTCAGAAATGCACATTTAACATCCATTTGGTATACTTTATAGTTTTTGTGTGTTGCAAATGAAATAAATAATCTGACTGCCTCAATTCTAGCTACCGGTGCAAAGGTTTCATTGTAATCAATCCCCTCTTTTTGTGAAAATCCCTTACACACTAGTCTTGCTTTGTTCCTGATTGCCTTACCATCTTCATTAAGTTTATTTCTAAATACCCATTTAGCTCCAATTACATTTTTATTTTTAGGTCGGGGAACCAATGTCCATGTGTTGTTCTTTTCAATTTGTTCCAATTCATCTTTTGTAGCCTTAATCCAATGTTTATCTTCACATACCTCAATGACAGATGCTGGTTCAATTTGAGAAATTAAACATACCTCTTCATTTGCCAGTCTTCCTCTTGTCATAACTCCTTGATACTTATTCCCAATTATTTGACTTTCAGAGTGATTCAATCTTACTTACGTGGGTGTGTTCACTTACTGTTGTTCTTCAGTCATTGTGGAATTCTCTGATGATGTCGGTGTGACTAGATCAACATTTTGTACTGGTGGATTTGGTATAGGTTCATTTATGATTATCTCAACTATCGGTTCAGAATCCATAGACCTTGAATATCTTCTAAAATGTTCATCAATCCTCACATTTGTACTCTCAATGATTTTCTGCAATCTCTTATTAAAACATCTATATGCTTTTCTTTTAGATGAATACCCAAGAAATATTCCTTCATAACTTCTAGGATCAAATTTACCAATATAATCATCTCTCTTAATGTAACATTTTCTTCCAAATATTTTGAAGTACTTAAGAGTAGGAATATTACCAAACCATAGTTCATAGGGTGTCTTACCGGTTTCACCTTTGATGTGAACTCTATTGAAAGTGTAAACTGTTGTATTCACTACTTCTCTCCAATACACATGAGGTAGATTTTCTTCTGATATCCTCTTTCTAGCTACATCTAGAATATTTTTATTTTTCCTTTCCACAACTCCATTTTGCTGAGGTGTCTGAGGTGTTGATAGTTGGCTTCTTATTCCATTCACTTCACAAAATATATTGAACTTCTTAGATGTAAATTCACCTCCTTGATCTAATCTTAAACATTTGATTTTCTTGTCGGTTTCATTCTCCACAAGTGTCTTGAATAATTTTAATTTCCCAAAAGCTTCTAATGTCTCCTTGAGAAAAGTAACCCAACACATTCTAGAATAATCATCAATGATTAGCATAAAGTATCTATCTCCCTATAGACTTCTTGTTCTTGCCAGACCACATAAGTCAGGATGAATTAAATCAAGAACATCATTGGTTTTCTCATAAATACTCTTAAAAGTTGTTCTAACTTTCTTTCCCATTTGACATTCCTTACATACCGGATTATGAGGTTTTACAATCTTACGTAAATCCCTTACTGCCTTAGATGAACTAATATTCACAATGCAATCAAAATTTACATGACAGGGTCTTTTGTGCCATAACCAACTTTCATCAATGTGTGTAATGAAGCATGTCTTTTCAATGTTATTCAAATGAAAGATATTACATCTAGTCTGATTACCGGTTGCAATTTCTAAGCCATTTCTATTCATGATTTTGCATTTATCATTATTGAATTGTAACTGAAATCCTTTTTCAACTAATTGACCAACACTCAAAAGATTGTGCTTCAAACCTTCAACATAATAAACATTGTTTGTATTGTGCTTAACATCAAAAGATATAGTCCCTTTTCCTCGGATGAAACAAGCTTTGTCATCTCCAAATATTACTAGACCATCATTGTATTCCAAAAAGATAAGAATTTACTTTTACCACAATTCATATGATGTGAAAATCCGGAATCTATAATCCATTCATCCTTTTCTTCAACTTTAGCTGCCAGGGCCTACTCTATTGATGGAACAGTAGGTGTCAGTTGATCTTCTGTTATTGCAATAAAATTCCATCCATTGTCTCCTGGTTCTTCATCAGAATCATCAGTAACTCCTTCATCAGCATAGTAGCAATATTTGTCCCTATTTTTCTTGAATCGGTATCTCTGATATTCAGGGTTAGGCTTATATGTTCTTTTAGCTTCTTCTCTTAATCTTGCATGTCTATCTGGACAACTAGATGCCATATGACCAATTTTATTATAGTTAAAACATTTAAAAGGTGTTTTACCTTCATACTTACTTCCAATAGGACCTTTAGGCATTTTCCTTGTAAATAGTGCTTCAAGCTCTTCAAGTTCTTCATTTTATCTCCTGATGTCTTCAAGTTCTCTTGCATAAAGTGCTTTCCAATCAGATTTATCAGCTAATGATGAACCGTTGCAGATGATGATGCTTTGAAAGCTAAATCTATCTTAGTTGTAGCAATAGGACCAAATTCCTCAAGCTCAAATGTTGAAAGTATTCCAACCAAGGTATCTCTAAACACTGATGTGTTAGGCATGGTTCTCAACTCATTAATAGCAGTTACTTTCATTTTGTATGCCAGTGGAAATGCTCTTAAAACTTTAGAAACAATTTCATCTTCACTCAAGAACCTCCACAGCATTGTATTCCCAAAACAATTTCATTAACTCTTTCCATAAAAGCAAAAATTCTTTCATCTTCTTCCATTTTCAAATTTTCATACCTGACCCGGAAGAATTCCAGTTTTGCAATTTTGACAGTGGAATCACCTTCATTCAATGTCTCTAATTTATCCAAAATAGCTTTAGTAGTAGATCAGTCTGATAATCCCATGATTTGCTAATCTGACAAGGCGCTCAAAAGTGCTTTTCTTGCTTTGCAATCATTCTCTTGATCCTTACCCAATGTAGGTGGATTAGGTTGACCCAGTGTAGGACCAACATAACCAATCTGTGTAACATCCCATATGTCTCTTCCAATGCAATTCATATGAGTCTTCATTCTAATCTTCCATATACCATAGTTAGTTCCATCAAGTTTTGGACTATCCTTCCTGAAATAGTTAGTTGTCATAGAATCTCCTCAAGTTGTTATACTTCTGCAAAAAAAGAGGACTAGGCTCTGATACCAATTGTTAGGACCCGGAGGCAACTGAGAGGGGTGGGGGGGTGTGAATCAGTTGTCTATTAATTTCATACTGAATATTCTTTAACCAAACTTGATACTTAATACCGGTAAACCAAACTTAATGTTGATAAACAGATTAATAGTTAATAATAGTACTGGTGAAACTTAATGCATGAAACAGAAAGAGAAACAACATCCATAACATATAACATAGAGATTTGTACGTGGAAACCTTGTAAGGGGAAAAACCATAGTGGGAAACCTTACCCACAATCAAATGATACTACTGCAGATAGTATGTGTATACAAATGGGGTCTGCACATATAGATAGGCCAGCTACCTAGAGCTCACTGCTCAATCACAAAATGAGACTCACACTGACTAGAATTGGATGATTAAATCCAATGATAATGTACTGCTCAAAGTAGCATCTCCAATGTTGGATTCAGTACCGGTTAAGCTTTGATTGTTTTCTTCAAACCTTCCTTGAATCTTCAAATGATGTCTGCATGAGTAGCTCTACTTATATTCACTTATACCAAGTATCACAACCTTATATTACCTTAGCTCTTCTCCTATTACAATCTCACAATTGAGATCTCACATATATACCAAAACCTAAGACCAAATGTGTAGGTCGACTTACTAAGAATAATATAATAAAATCTATTACAAGTAACTCAAGATGCGATGCATCATGTCGTCTCAAAAACAATATTTATTGATTAAACTATCTCCATAACATGTCGTGTTGATATGGAATAGATAACGCTTTCTGTTCCATAACCTAGAACCATTTGCCGGTAACAGCAAATATGTCAACCTGATTAGACCAATAACCAAATCTCTAAAACCAAGTGTCCAAACCATGTCTTCGACATAACCAAGTGATCTCCAGATGATAACAAGTCATCACCAGGGTTGGTGAACAATATAACCTGCAAGTGAACTAGATACCGGTGACTGTGCATAAGTCACTAAGTCTTGCTGGTGAAAATAACCAAAGATCTCCAAAAGGATAATTGTTGATAAGTGTTGACATCAATGACAAAACCAATGCAACATATCCATAATACCAACAATCTCCCCCTTTGACATTGATGGCAACACAAGATGGAAAAACCATCTAAGTGCCAAAGCAAAATGTCAAAAACCAAAAACCAACAATCTCCATAAATCAATACCAGAAATCAAAATACGGATGCAAAGAGTAACAATCTCTCCCCAAAAGATAATGTGTTTTTTCATAGATATCTCTCCCCCTTTGATATCAAATGCCAAAACAATACAAATACTAGATACAACTAGTTCATAGAGCCAATTACAAATAACAACTTATCCAACTACTCCCCCTGAGAAGTAGCTCTCCTCCATCAAAGCCAGAAAAAGGTTTCTCTATAAATTTTGTCTGTTTGATGCCAAGCATCAACTGTCCAAGTCTCTACCAATGAGGGTATGACCCCAAGCTGTTCTCTAAGATATTCAAAAGTTTCCTTGGGCAAAGGCTTAGTAAAGGTGTCTACAGTCTGCTCTTTAGTATTCACATAAACCAATCTTACTTCTTTTGCTTCTACATTCTCTTTCAGAAAATTGTATTTGATAGAAACATGTTTCGTTTTAGAGTGAAATACCAGATTCTTAGATATATCAATTATTGTTGAATTATCACAATAGATGATTATAGGTTCTTTGTATTTTACCTTTATGTCCTTCAACATTTGTTTAATCCATAATACCTTAGTACAATTGGTTGTTGTTGCAACATATTCTGGTTCTGTTATTGACAATGATGTACAACTTTGTTTCTTGCTCAACCATGAAATCAATCTGCTACCAAGAAATAACGCCCCGCTGGTGGTGCTCTTTCTATCATCTACATCTCCTACCCAATTAGCATCGGTGTATGCACATAAATCAAAATTTTCATCTTTAGGATACCATAAACCAAGATTAGTTGTTCCTTGTAAATACTGGAAAGTCCTTTTTACTATTGATTCATGATTTTCTCGAGTACTCTGAAATCTTGAAACAATACAAACTGCATTCATTATATCAAGTCTTCTTTGTGCCAAATATAGTAAATCTCCAATCATATATTTGTATCTTGTCGGATTAACAGGAGCTGAATCATCTTTCAATTATAGTTTATCAGTTGTAGTCATAGGAGTACTTACCGGTTTAGATTTTTCCATACCAAGTTTATTTATTAATTCCTTCAAATACTTTGATTGACATAGAAATATACCTTTATCAGTTTGAAAAATCAGCAATCCTAAAAAGAATTTCATCTCCCCAATCATAGACATTTCAAATTCTTCCTACATCTTGTTAGAAAAATCTTTACACAATCCATCTTCTCCTCCAAAAATGATGTCATCAACAAAAACTTCAATAACCAAAATGTCTTCATTAGTCAGTTTGAAGTATAAGTTGTTGTCAGCATTACCTTTAGTGTAACCAAGCTTCATAAGATATTTGTCCAATCTAGCATACCAAGCTCTAGGAGCTTTCTTCAATCCATATAAGGCTTTCCTTAACCTACAAACCATATCTTTATCATTTGTTAATGAAACTCCATCAGGTTGTTCAATGTAAACTTCCTCTTCAAAATCACCATTCAGAAATGCACATTTAACATCCATTTGATATACTTTATAGTTTTTGTGTGTTGAAAATGCAAGAAATAATATGACTGCCTCAATTCTAGCTACCGGTGCAAAGGTTTCATTGTAATCAATTCCCTCTTTCTGAATATCCCTTACACACTAGTCTTTCTTTGTTTCTGATTACCTTACCATCTTCATTAAGTTTATTTCTGAATACCCATTTAGGTCCAATTACATTTTAATTTTTAGGCCAGGGAACCAATGTCCTTGTGTTGTTCTTTTCAATTTGTTCCAATTCATCTTTCGTAGCCTTAATCCAATGTTTACCTTCACATGCCTCAAATGACAGATGTTGGTTCAATTTGAGAAATTAAACATGCCTTTTCATTTGCCAGTCTTCCTCTTGTCATAACTCCTTTATACTTATTCCCAATTATCGGACTTTCAGAGTGATTCAATCTTACATACTTGGGTGTGTTCACTTGTTGTTGTTCTTCAGTCACTGTGGAATTCTCTGATGATGCCGGTGTGACTGGATCAACATTCTGTAATGGTGCATTTGGTATAGGTTCATTTGTGATTATCTCAACTACTTGTTCAGAATCCATTGACCTTGAATTTCTTCTAAAATGTTCATCAATCTTCACATTTGTACTCTCAATGATTTTCTGCATTCTCTTATTAAAACATCTATATGTTTTACTTTTAGATGAATACCCAAGAATTATTCCTTCATCACTTCTAGGATCAAATTTACCAATATAATCATCTCTCGTAATGTAACATTTTCTTTGAAATATTCTGAAGTTCTTAAGAGTAGGAATATTACCAAACTATAGTTCATAGGGTGTCTTACCGGTTTCACCTTTGATGTGAACTCTATTGACAGTGTAAATTGTTGTATTCACTGCTTCTCTCCAATACACATGAGGTAGATTAGCTTCTGATATCATGCTTCTAGCTGCATCCAGAATATTTCTATTGTTCCTTTCCACAACTCCATTTTGCTAAGGTGTCTGAGGTGCTGATAGTTGTCTTCTTATTCCATTCATTTCACAAATTGTATTGAACTCCTTAGATTTAAATTCACCTCCTTGATCTGATCTTAAACATTTGATTTTCTTGCCGGTTTCATTCTCTACAAGCGCCTTGAATAATTTGAATTTCCCAAGAGCTTCTGATTTCTCCCTGAGAAAAGTAACCCAACACATTCTAGAATAATCATCAATGATTAGCATAAAGTATCTATCTCCCTGTAGACTTCTTGTTCTTGTCGGACCACATAAGTCAGTATGAATTAAATCAAGAACATCAATGGTTTTCTCATAAATACTCTTAAAAGTTGTTCTAACTTGCTTTCCCATTTGACATTCCTTACATACCGGATTATGAGGTCTTAAAATCTTAGGTAAATCCCTTACTTCCTTAGATGAACTAATCTTCACAATGCAATCAAAATTTACATGACAGAGTCTTTTGTGCCATAACCAACTTTCATCAATGTGTGCAATCAAGCATGTCTTTTCAATGTTATTCAAATGAAAGATATTACCTCTAGTCTGATTACCAGTTGCAATTTCTAAACTAGTTCTATTCATGATTTTGCATTTACCATTCTTGAATTGTAACTAAAATCCTTTTTCAACTAATTGACCAACCTTCAAAATATTGTGCTCCAAACCTTCAACATAATAAACATTGTCAATATTGTGCTTACCATCAAAAGATATAGTCCCTTTTCCTCTAATCAAACAGGCTTTGTCATCTCCAAATCTTACTAGACCTCCATTGTATTCCTAAAAAGATAAGAATTTACTTTTATCACCAGTCATATGATGTGAACATCTGGAATCTATAATCCATTCATCCTTTTCTTCAACTTTAGCTGCCAAGGCCTGCTCTACCAGTGGAATAGTAGGTGTTGGTTGATCTTCTGTTATTGCAATAAAAGCCCATCCATTGTCTCCTGGTTCTTCATCAGAATCATCAGTAACTCCTTCATCAACATAGTAGCAAGATTTGTCCCTATTTTTCTTGAATCGGTATCTCTGATATTCAAGGTTAGGCTTATATGTTCTTTTACCTTCTTCTCTTAATCTTGCATGTTTGTCCAGACATATAGATGCCATATGACCAATTTTATTATAGTTAAAACATTTAAAAGGTGCTTTACCTTCATACTTACTTCCAATAGGACCTTTAGGCATTTTCCTTGTAAATAGTGCTTCAAGCTCTTCAAGTTCTTCATTTTATCTCCTGATGTCTTCAATTTCTCTTGCATAAAGTGCTTTCCAATAAGATTTATCAGCTGATGATGAAGATGTTGCAGATGATGATGCTTTGAAAGCTAAATCTGTCTTAGTTGTAGCAACAGGACCAAATTCCTCAAGGTCACATGCTGAAAGTTTTCCAACCAAGGTATCTCTAGACACTAATGTGTTAGGCATGGTTCTCAACTCATTAATAGTAGTTACTTTCATTTTTTATGTCGGTGGAAATGATCTTAAAACTTTAGAAACAATTTCATCTTCACTCAAGGAACCTCCATAGCATTGTATTCCCAAAACAATTTCATTAACTCTTTCCATAAAAGCAAAAATTATTTCATCTTCTTCCATTTTCAAATTTTCATACCTGACCCGGAAGCATTTCAGTTTTGTAATTTTGAAAGTGGAATCACCTTCATTCAATGTCTCTAATTTATCCCAAATAGCTTTAGCAGTAGATTGGTCTGATAATCCCATGATTTGCTGATCTGACAAGGCGCTCAAAAGTGATTTTCTTCCTTTGCAATCATTCTCTTGATCCTTACATATAGAGATATATATACATATATATACATATATACATATACATATATATAAATATATACATATATATGTATATGTATGTATGTATGTATGTATGTACATATATATATGTATATGTATACATACATGTATATATGTATATACGTATATGTATATATGTGTATATATGTATGTATACATATATGCATACATAAATATATGTATACATGTACACATACACACACATGTGTGTGTGGGTTCCTTTTATTGCATCTCCATATCTCCCTTTCGATGATCAGTAACCCCTCCACCCAGCAGCTAAACAAAAAACATTGATCTGTGGCCGGGGGGATGGGATCGAGGGGGAGGAGTGAGCGAACCCCTGAGATAATTGGAGGCCGAGGGTCTATAGAAATGACCCCTATTATGATAGATCTCCTGGTTGGGCCAGTAGTTCCACCCAGCTGTGATCCCGAGCACACAGACCCAATCATTCTCAGAGCAGGCGAGGTGGATGGAAGGTTGGTAGGAAAGATAGATAGCAAGAGCAACCATGCCCACCCATGGATGGATGAAGCGCACTGATCCTTGATATGTGACATGATAGTTCAGCTTTCTGGTGGAAGAGACTCGATGTTGGTTGCCTTTCAGGGGAGTTCATAGCACAATCTTCTAGGTGGCTCGGGGAGGATCCGAAATTTTGGCCAACTACATCCTATGCATCGGAACCATTTATCACCTATCTAGTGAACCTGTTCCACTGCTCGAGGGCATTTTTTCCTCCACAACCTTAACGAGGATTACTAAAAGGCATTTTCTTTTATAGTGGTATAGTGGTATAACTTATGGGGTTGTGGAATAGGCTTAACAAACTTAGTACTTCATTCAATAATCAATGAACTATTCCTGCCCTTTGTCTTCAAGTAAGGGCCCCTCTTGGGAGGGTCCCTTCCCTTCAGCCATTAGGTCAGGTTCTCCTCCACCGCCTAGGGATACATACATATACATACTTACATACATACATACATACATATATATACACACACATATGTATGCATATATGTATATACATACATATATTGATATATTGATAAATATATGTATATACATGTAGGTACATATATACATACATATGTGTGTGTATGCATATATGTATATACATGTTATGTATACATATGTACATACATGTGTGTGTGTGCACGCCCACATGTACATACATACTTAAATATTATTGCTAGTAGATTTTTATAATTAAACATAAGATTTGTAAGAATTTAATAATATTAAAGCATATTCAAAAAATTGAAAAATACATGGTTTACTATAGGAGAGAATCCTCTCAAAAAACATATAATTTGTTTGTTGAAAGTGATTAAAAAAAAGTTAGACAAAAGTTGATGTCGTATGAAAACTAGAAGATTTTGATATATTTGAATTTAAACCATTATTATAAGACAAATATTCATTGAATATTAATTTTTGATATGTACTAGATATTGAAGTTATCTACTTGAGAAAAAAAAACCAAAGAAAAATAAAATTGTTTGAGTTCTTTTTTTTATGACACCAATTGGACCTCGCTTTTCTGAAATTTTCAACAATTCAAATTTTGTTGTTAAATATATATAATAAACCATGTCAAACCAATTTTTTTATTTATTTTTAAATTACAACCATAAACTTCATCAAGAGTTTTATATTTGATTAGTTAACATCATTTTGAAATTAAAATTATATAAAGGTCACTTATATCCAATTGAAGTTAAATGTTTTTTTGTTTATGTAGGTCATTCCTTTTTAAAAGTGTGATAAAGGTTTGTACTTTTATCCCGTGGTGAAACCATGCTTATAAGTGTCATGTGTAATAAATTATACCTCAGCATCTTGTAGGTCCTCAATCACTTCTCCATCCAACATCCATGTCACTTAATTAAGTCTTCCATCTATTCCATTTTCTACCTTTTTATACACTAGGGGTCATGAGTACATCTTATTTCATGAATAAATCTTGGCCTATGGTTTCTAGCTCACTTAATGACTAGGATACCTTCCATATAAGTTCCATCTATTTTCTTTATATCAATTAATAAAATGGAAATAAACATCCAAACATTAACACATGCTTCAAACCTTCAGACATCACACCTAAACGTGCACTTTTGACATAAAACCTTACAAATATATACATCAACCTCAATCATATATAATCTAAACAATCCTTTGACATTGTGAAATATTATTTTATTCCATCACTCATCTTATATAGAATGTTTTCTTCCCTAAACTAAATATTTTCTTATATGGGATATTTCCTTCCCAAAACTAAACATTATCCAAATCCATAATTTAGTCATTTCCACATCTTTGCATAAGATAATATTGTTCTTTTTTTGGCAGTTGCTTATCTTTCTCTTTGGTTTATGTATTTTAATTGTTTTTATCTTTATTTTGATTTATCTTTTGACCCATATTGCTCCTACTAAAGGTAATCGTAATTATTTCATATCTAGTGTTCTTTGAACGGTATACCATAGGGAAAGGTCTTTTGTTTTGTATATTGTGTTTGATGGATGTCTTATCACAAACACACCAAGAGCACCAAATTCCTTTCCAGTGATCTAGGGCATCCTCTTATTTTATTTTTCTTGAGATGCAGCCCATGAATTGGATATATTATCACCATGGTCTTCTATACCTGGTGCATAACATTCATTTCAATATTAAATAATGGTTGTAACCCCTAGATCTCAAAGTTAGTGTAACGCATCATTTTATGGGTGCTAGGGCATCCTCTTATTTACTATTTTCTTGATAGTTAACCCATGAACTGGGTATATTGTCACCTTGGTCTTCTATACCAAAGTGACAATATTGATCAATGAAAGAAAAATTGAATATATATATATATAGTTGTGTTTGTATATATAGTTAACATAAAAAATTAAATAGTTTCTAAGATCTAAAAGTTAGCATAACACATCCATACACACTACTTCCCTATCTATTTTCAACCTAGTAATTTGAGCTTCATACCCTACTATATTGTTGGTGCATGGCAAGGCCAATCAATGTCTTTGAAATGTTATCTATTCATAGGGTGGTAGTGTGAATGGATATTCTAAATTTATTTAAATCAAAATTTGTGATAGAACTAGTAATGTATCAAAGTAGGGGTCTAAAGTTTTCTCTATTTGGGGATGCTCTAGTAATTATTTATGGCATTGAGTGCATGAGATTAAAAATATAAGGTTGAATATATAGCAGCTCATTTGTTTAGGAGATATAAAGTAATCTAGTAAAATTGGCTTATTGTTCATTGCTATTCAAGATGATAGAGGACTTGTTAATTAATGTGTTTTATTTTGGGACATTGTTCACAAGTTTAGTGAACTCAATCTTGTCCTATCATCTTGTCTATTTTAACTCTCATGATCTTGACCTAACCTTATTTTTACCCCTACCATCACCCTCATTAGAATCACGTATCAAATATTTTTACTAATCATTAAAGGTGTGGCTAGGATAATTTTCTTCTTTGGTTAAATTTATTAATGTGTTTCATCAATAAATTAAACTAAATCATATCAAATGGTTTAGGCTTAGACTCATTGAATGGTTGTGATTCTCACATATTCATAATCTTATTGCAACAAATATGTAAATAAAACACTATAATGAATTTAGGGTTGAAAAGAAAAAATATGAAGAGGTTATACAAGAAAAAATATAATAGGGTGAAAATTATAACAATTATAGTATACTAATACAACTATTCAAACTAACCTTGGATGAATTTAGTAGTGAACTATTATAAATATACAAGGGGGCTTTATTCCAAAAGCATTTAGATTAGCCTTCCCATGCACCAATAATATAACATATTATGAAGCTCTCATCACTAGGTTGAGAATAGCTATAGTAGAGTATAACTACTGCCCTCTAATTCAAAGGGTATTTAGTGTTTTGAAAGGCTTCATATTGAAATCATTAAAGCGATCATCTTTTCATATGATTAATAGATTGACCTTCCCATGCACCAATAATATAACAAAGTATGAAGAGATAATAATTAAAATGAATTCAAATTGGCCTTCCCATTCACCAATAATATAGCAAAGTATGAAGAGATAATATTTAAAATGAATTCAAATTAGCCTTCCCATGCACCAAAAATATAGCGAAGTTTGAATCTCTCATTGCTACGTTGAGAATAGGTAGGGTTCTAGTGAATTGTTATAACTATAACTATTCATACTCAAGATTATGAAGCCTTTGACATTGTTTACAATAGTGAAAATAAATAATTTGTTTTTATTCTCACTAGAACAAGGAAAGACACCAATTTAGAGTGTCTAATTGGTTTAATAATAACTCCTTTATATTTAGCAATTATAAAGAAAACAAGTCTATAAATAAGTCCACTAACTTTCTTATTGCATAATTACAATAACTTGGTTGATTCCCTATGTAGTCAAGAAAGGTAGCTATACATTTAAAAATATAATCTAATAGCTATCACACTTAGCTTATCAAATATCATGGTAATGTTCTCTTACACCTACTTTAACTATTTATTTGGCATTTACCCTTATGGAGATTGCATGTGATTGATATGTTTAGTAATTTATTTTTTGGTTCACTCTTATTTTATGGATTGCTCTTAATAATATTTAAAAGGATTCAGATTGGCCTTCCCATGTACCAATAATACAATAGAGTATGAAGCTCTTAACACTAGGTTGAGAATAGCTAGGGTAGTAGTTAATTTTTATAACTATTATTATGCATACTATAGAATTTTAAGTCGTTAACATTATTTAAAGTATTGAAAATAAATGCTTTATTTTTATTCTCACTAGAACAAGGTTAGACATCAATTTAGAGTGTCCAATTAATTTGATAACACCTTTTTCTTTATATATAGAAACTATAAAGAAAACAAGTCTATAAATATGGTTGGAGAGGGTTAAAACTAGCAAGGTTAACAAGCTGGTTGTAAATCAAATAAAGCATCAAAAGACATAAAAACTCAAACCACTATACCTTCTTGTCTTCACCTTCTCCTTTGGATTGAGAAAATGATGAAGTGGGATGTGCCCAATTGCTCCACTTGATTGGATGTGCTCTTTTGATTGATTGAGGTTTCTCTCCAATGCACAACAACTAGTATGGGTATGGATGGATTAATGAGTGCAAATGGATAGAGGATAACTATGGATTTGATTTCTATTTGGCTATAGTATGGATGCTCAAGGGATGGATTCAAAAGCTAAAGTAGCAGCATATGATTACTTGAATATGAGATGGGAAATTAAGGGGAGGGGAACCCAATTTATTGATTTGAAGGGGGGTGAATGGATGGTTGAGATTTAAAGTAAATTAGGGGTGGAGATTGAAGAAAAGGTGGGGACGTGGATTTAAAGGACATGGTGTGGAGACCAAGAGATTTTCCATGAAGGCATTTCTTGTATCTATACTCCACAATGTACATGGGGAAGCTACCCTCAAGTACATTGGGAAGACAAAAATGAATTAAAAATTCCTTGGGGGAGGACAGGGTAATTTAAAATTACCAAATAATGAGATACATGGGGAAAGTAAATGGGAAAAGGAATTAAAAATTCCCTAGGAAGATGAGAGTGCATGGGAGAATAAGAAATTTTCAAATCCTTGAAATGACCAAAGTTGGTGCATTTAAGGTTGAGGGTTGAGAGGGGACAAGCCATTTATGACTATTGGTTGACTTTGTGGCTAATCATGAAGATTAGCCACTAGAAAATGATTAGAGAGGGTGATTAGGAAAATTAATAGGGGATTACAAGACAAGTGGGAAAGTTAGAAGGATTTGACAAGAGGAGAGAGAATGAGTGGAGGAAATAATATTAAGTGGATTTCTAGAAGAATTAATTAGGCTAAGTGAAAATTAGAGGAAAGTGATTTGTAGGAATCCCATGATTTAGTTAATTAATTTGAATTAATTAACTAAAGGGAATTTAGAAGAATAAATTAATTGAGGAACCTTAGAAGACTAGGGAATAATCAATTTATTTAATAAATCAATTATTGGGCTATAGTGACATGACTAATTAAATTTAATTAATTAATTCTGAGAAGAATAAAGGGTAACATAATTAACTTGATTAACTATGTAGAAAGAATATATTAATTAAATATTTAATTTAATTAATTTTAGACGTCTACATTTTGCCCCTCTTTTATGCAGCGGCAAAATTGGTGATTGGTGAAAGACAAGAAAAGGATGCCCCAGCGTGAAGACGCGGGTGGTATATGCCCCCTCGAGAATTTAACCAGGAATTTTTTAAAATTTTCACAAAAATTCTCGAAAAAGAAGAAAATGGTGAAGATGTGAAAGAAAAAGGAAGGGAGGAAAGAAAATGAAATGTGAAAAGAGAAAAAAGGGGAAGATACAAGAAGGGCAAGAAAACAGGGCCATGGGGGGGCCTATATAGGCCACACGGGGCCCAAAGAAGGGTCATTGTCACATACACCTTTAGAAGACTTGGAGAGTCCAGATCCCTAGGAGCAAGATGGACCACATCCCACACCATGAGCATCGCACAGAGAGAGTTTGATGATACCAACAACTGGCCGAGTATGGCCCATCAGTAGGTACCCTGACCCCACTTTGCGATTTAGTAGTTTAGGGCATTAATTAAGGTAATAAATGAGGCTAGGAAGTTAGCAAGGTATAGACATTGATCGCGATTTCAGCATCTCCGCGGGGGGATCAACTTCTCCATAGGTGGTAACGCCTGCGCAGGTGTTTGAAGGCACTGGGAAGGGGAACATCGCCTACACAGTCGTGGATGGATCAACATCCACGCAGATGTCAGTCTGTGACTAAGGGCAGAATGGGGGGTCGGAGGCTATGGTTAAACATCTATGCTTGTGATGCAATGCATGTGCCATGGGTTTGACATCTCTGTCAGGGAGACAAAGGATGGGAAAATGAGGGATGGGAAGGGAATGGAAGGGATTTAGAGGAGTGTGCACATGCCCTAGGGATAGCATAGAATAGGAATAGGTTAGAATAGGCTAGAATGGGGTAGAATAAGCAAGCTAATGAGATAAACTAGCTAGATGCAAGAGGATGAGGGCTCTCTCACATCGCGAGAGCACTAGCCTCTGACAATGAGGTTTTACCGATGACTGAGGATGAATGAGAGAGGGATTCTAAGCACGGTTGGTCTAGGATTCATGGGGAGATGGCCATGGATCAGAGCACACCCCGCGATGATGACAGCGCTTAGAGCACTCAGACAGTCTGACATGCACATTCCACCTGCTGACTGGGGAGGCCACGATCACATTATTAGATGTTCGGAGGATCTTGAAGATCCCCATCAAAGGTGTGATCCCAAAGTACACACTGGATGGAGGACACTACTACCTGTGTCAAGTATGTGAGTATGATGCATTATCGATGGAGGGTACATGGATGCACCTTGGGCGTGCGATGCATATTTGACATATTCCTCGTTTGGTACTATTTATATGTGGATTGATTAGTGGACGTATTATGCCAAACCTGAGTGGGAATAGATTCTCCATTGGATGAGCTCGTTGCATATACTACATGGTGGAGGACTATGTGACCTATGCATGGTGAGCAATGATGCTTGGTTAGCTATTCCATGGCATTCATCTTTGCGTCTATCAAGGTTATAGGAACCTCGGCATAGGGGTCACACTACTACATGTATGGGTCTGGGAGCATATTACAATGACGAGGCTAGTGGGAGTTTAGGACAGGAGCCACAGGTTCCCCTATGTGAACAAGTACAGAGGGCTAGTGCACTATACCAAGATAGGAGCCATGTGGTTCTAGCAAAGGGTCATTGATGAGATGATATTCTTTACCTAGCGACCCTTTATGGACAGTGAGTGATGGTGAGGAGACTATCATCTCGTGTGGGTGGAGTCATAGTTTTGGATGTTCAGAAGGAGCGTCCATGTCATCGAGCAATATGTGTTTTATAGGGTTATGAGGTAGCTAGGACAGGTTCAAGACATTGTCGGTTGGGAGCAACTCTATCCATGGATCACATGAGAGGTAGGGATTTGGGGACGGGAAGTGGGATCACTAGAGGTCCGAATCAGCTGGGATACTACTGAGAGTATTACTTGGGATGAGTTTCTACAGGTGGGGGAGGATTCAGGATGTATAGGGGCATACACTTGCTAGTCGAAGGCCCACAAACCAGTGCGGTTGAGCATACTTGGGGTCTTGGAGGCAGATGATATATGACCATCAATGGACGAGGTTGTAGGTGGAGAGGAGGATGGACCGGCACACATAATAGCTGTGAGAGTAGGGGCCAAAGAGGTAGAGGGCGAAGATAGGTTCCACGGAGGAGGAGGGGGAGACAGGAGGTCTCTCAGGAAGAGGTACCACTATAGGTTCAACCACCAACAAGACAGATTGGTGGGGTGGGGGCAGAGGAGGAGGGAGGGGAGGATAGGTTAAATCCCATGGATATACCAGAGATACGGATACAGGGTGATGAGGGCGGACAGGGCCAATAGGTATAGGGGTACTTGTTGATGCAAGCAGGATGGGTCTCACAAGAAGAGTATGATAGGGTGGTCTAGGAGAGGGATGGTGCGAGGGAGAGGGAGTGGAGGTTGGAGGAGGAGTTATGAGGGAGGAATGCTGCAAGGGAGAGATCTCAAAGCCTTGAGAAGGATCTAGGGATTAAGAGGGCCCAAGCTAATAGCATGCAGATGGAGGTATACTGATTGAGGAGGGAGGTCGATGCTCTGAGAGAGGACCTCCAAACTGCTATGACAGACAAAGATGACCTACAAAGGGATAATGATGATACTGTGCATCTTCTAAATCAGCTGAGGGGTGGAGAGGCCATATCACAAATGAGGAGAGAGTTGGAGAGGATGGATGAGGATTTAGAGACACTCTACTCTCGGTTGAGTAGGGCAGAGGTGGATGTTGTTAGGTTGCAGGGTGAGAGAGATGTGGCTCGATAGATGTTGGAGCCAATGGGACTTGTACAGGTGTTTTCTAATGTCACCGTGGGATAGTAGCAAGAAAAGAGATTAGCCTGTGAGGCCCAGTATTATAGGGACCTATACCATCAGGTCATGCCAGGAGACCAATGAGCACCTTCATATGCATAGAGCACCCGGTCTCACGGGACTCAAAGCTACCAGTCAGGTGCCTCCATGGGGATGAGGGCACCATGTCCACCAGGGGGCCCCTCAAGATCAATAGCATGGGGAGGTGATCGAGAGAGAATAGGGTAGTGATTGTATGTGACATAGTATTTTTTACCCTTTGGGGAATATATCATTGTACTTTGATTTGACACATTCATATTTTTGAGATAAATATATATATGAGATACGATTTTGGCAGCATATGCATGTCTATGGACTTTATTATGGACTATGATTATTATTTTATGATGTGATGAATGGTGATGATTATGATTTTATTGCATGCATATGATCAGACCTATTTGTGATGGAAGATGTATGATCATGAGATGTATGTATGCATGTGTTATTTATGATGTTTCTAACATGATTGTAAATGCAGGATGCATGTATAATGTATGCCTATATGATATGCAATTTTTTGTTTTTCATGTTATCATGATGTTTATGCTATGAATGTCATGTATGTATGTAACTATATGTGATGTGACTTATTATGAAAATGTGATGTGATTTATGCTTCTAACAATCGAATGTACCTAAAATGATAGGTGAATGAATGGATCTATAGTGAATGTGATAACTAAATGGTATGCAACTAAATGAATGCAATAATGTTCAATGTGATGTAATGAAAACTCACTAAAAACATAACAAACTAAAATGGTGTGGCCAATTGATGACTTACATGACCATTCACATAAAAAATTAATGTTTGAATGGGATCCTATTACATGCACCTAAGATGTAATGCACCTGAAATGAAATTAAGATGCAATTATCTAACAATGTAATGTGCCTAAATGATGTAAATGCAATTACTATGCATAATGCATTGTAATGAGAACCCTTATTCAGCCACTAGTGTTATAGGCACAATAGACTGAAAGCGTGTTGAACTTGTTCTTGACAAACTTATCAAAATGGGATTATTTTCAAATGTTTTATATTGAATAGTGTGATTATTAACAATTGCAACACTACGTGAGATATTAATGTTTCAATGGGATTTAATTGAACTTACATCAGTATTTATTATGGATATAATGACGCTAAAATGTAATGCACCTAAAATGCAAATGTTAATGGAAACTCGCTTAAAATAAATAATGCAATGATATGATAATGCAGCTACATAAAAGATGATAATGCAGCTATATAAAAGATGATAATGAAACTATAATGCAACTATAAGATAAAAATGATAATGATAATGCAACTATATGATTATAAAAATGTTACTAATGGCAATGATTAATGCAAATGAAATTATTTTTAGAATTTGTCAATCATAATACAATGATATAGGACCAAATAGAATAAAGGAAGCAGTGAATAAATTAGGCTCTCCAAAATGCATGAATGCAACAAGTGAGTGAATGGAGATGGAGGTATTTGTTGTTGTGCATATGTAGAGAGCAATCCTAGTTTTGATATTTCCAAGGATTATCGACACCACTGATTATAGGAATCAGGATGTTGTGAAAATCTGAGGCGTGGACTCTCTCAGATAATAGGTATCCCTTGCACACAACCATGTAAACACCATATAGAAGTAAATACAAGGTAGTAGGTTCGCGCAAGAAAAAACATCAAACATGTCATACCACAAAAACATGCCCCAGTGTACACCCAGCCAAAACATACCAAGATATAGAATGATCATGGTAGTCGTAGATAGGAGTAGTAGGACATAATGATGCAAATCAAAGTTGAAAGACCAAATAATGCAAACAAAATGCACAAGGCCAACTGACATCTCACTCCAAGAGTAGGACTTAGGATTATGGATAAAATTTCAGACACAAGAAGGATGCATCCCAATGGGTAGGAGTAACTAATGGGACTGAATAGGCAATAGAGCAGGTGATATGGACATTTGCATGCAGATGTGGTGTTGATTGCAAAGATTTGATTAAGCTCATGTAGATGAGTGCTTGGGTGACGCACAAGTCAAGAAGAAGCTCAAGCTCAAAAATAAGGGGTTGAGCTCAGTGCACTGGGATAGAAGCTCAATGTGATGCGAGGAAAGCTCAGCATGGTGGGATGAAAGCTAAGTGTGTAGGGATGATCCTCATTCATAGCTTGGACAAAGACTCATCATCTCATGAAGATACAAATAAACTTGATATCCACTAGTGAGGTGGTCAAAGATTTATGGGATGGTGTGGATAGAAGAATGAAGGAGACAACTGGTTGTAGGTGAACAGGGTGCAGTTTGTGATTTGGAATAAGATAATGTGTTTCATAGTGTACGAGGAAGCATTGGGAAATGGTGTGAGAAATCAAGAGGGGAAGTCATCCTGCATAGATGTCCTGATAAGTAAAGTTATAAAATCCTCATCATTGCAAGGTTGTGGAAGACATCTAAATATCTAATTTTTATTATGGAATATGGATGGGGGGAAAAGAAGCATGTCAGATTATTTGATTTATGAAATGTGGATATCGGGTGCATGGGTAGGAGAAAATAGGGAGAAATGGGGGGGTGGAGGATTGCGTCAAAGCATTTGAAACAACGAATTTGGTTACTTGAGTTGTGTCAATTAATTTTGCACCTTAAATTGATCATCTCCATGGAGTAAGCGCTTGTGAAACTCCATGTCAGATTATTTGATTTATGGAGTATGGATATCATGTGGGTGGCTAGGAAAAGCCAGTTTGTTCGAGCAGATGATGGATCTAGCTTTATTTCCCTTGATGCCTAAAACCAGGTTTTCACCAAGGTACTTGCCCATAGTGCCACAAAGTGGTTTTCACTGATGGATGAATTGATTTTTCTTTACTTTTTTCTTTTTTTTTGTATTTTTCTTTTTTTTTATTTTTTTTTTATTTTGAAAACTAGTGATCTCTTGGGACTAGGCATAAAATCTCTTCAGGTGCATAATGTTCATAGGCTCATCCAAGGGTTCACCTTTGGGAGTGGCCAACTAATAGGCACCTGATCCATATTTTGCAGTGATCACATATGCTTCAAGCCAATTAGGCTCAAACTTGTCTTTCTTTTCAAGGTCCTGCAGGTTTCTCTGATTTCCCATAAGCACAAGATCACCAATTTCAAATTCCCAGGTTAGAACCTTCTTGTTATAGCTCAGTCATAGACGGTTCTGATATACCTAAAGGTGATTTAAGGCCTTGAGGCACCTTTCATCCAGCAATTCAAGCTCTTGTAGCCTTGCGACTCTATATTCCTTATCAGGGAGAATGTTCTGTAGTGAAACCCTTAGTGATAGGATACTTGCGTGGTAGGCCCTAGTGAATCGAAGACTAGGGAGTACAAAGTGGCTCCTATGGGTGTGTGAATACTTGTACGATAGGCCCAGAGGGTGGGATGGAGTTGTAAGTGTCAATCACAACCATCTTCATTGACTATCTTTTTGACGATTTTGAGAGAGTTTTATTTCAAGCCTCAACTTGACTGTTAACTTGCAGGTAGTATGGAGTGGAAAAGCAACATTTAATGTCAAACTTCTCACAAAGTTCTTTGACATCCTAATTTTTGAATGGCCTACCATTGTCTATGATGATTTCTTTAGGGAATTCCATATTGACAGATGAGGTAATTCAGGATGAACTTAGAAAATTGTTTTCCAGTGGTGAAGGTGAGGGGTATGGCCTCCACCCATTTGATGAAGTATTCGGTGGTAGTTATTTTGAACTTGTGGCTACTAGATAAGATGGGATGAATTTTGCCTATGAGATTGAGCCCCCACTAAGAGAAGGGTCAGGGTTTAATGAATGGTTTCATATCCTGAGAAGGTGCATGAATTTTGTCAGTGTTTCTGACAAGGGACACATTTCTTCACATAATGGTATGCATCTTCTTCCATTCTAGGCCAATAGTATCTCGTGCACGAGATATTTTTGTAAGACCACTTGAGTGTGCTCCACAAATACCTTTGTTCACTTTGTGTAGTGCCCATTTATTCTCCTCTTTGTGTAAAAAATTTAGGAGGGATTCCTCAAAATGCCTTCAAAAAAGGGTATCACCAAGGATAGTGTAGCGGGCGCAGCGACAGATGAAGGTTTGTTGTTGGGTTTTGGTGAGGTGTGGAGGGATTATATTGTCTCGAAGGTAGGAAAAGGTTTCTTGATACCGTGGGGATTGAAATCCAATGAGGACACACACCACTTCAAACTCAGGAACATCATATGCTAGAATTAGGAGTTACTCAACCAAGAACTCACACTTTTGACTATTTGTTGGCATCTGGAGGAGGGAACCAATTGTAGCCATAGCCTCAATAGCACAATTATTTATTCTAGGAATCTTATCAAACTGGATAAGAGTGAAATGTTTCTTGATATCTTTGACCATGATGTGATAGGGAGTAACTTATCATCTTTTGTTTTATACTCATCATTTACCTGTTTTATGACAAGTTGGGAGTCACTAAAAACCTGTAACTCGATTATCTTCCATTGAATAGCAAGGTGGAGACAAGTGATTAAAGCTTCATACTCTACAATGTTATTGGTACATGCAAAGCCAATCTTATATGACTTAAAGATGAAATCTCCTTAAGGTGTCATGAGAAAGATACATGCCCCTGATCCATTCTATGTGCACGAGCCATCAAAGTACAATTGCCATTTGGAAGATGTGGTGATAGTCACAATGGCATCATCTGGAAATTCTATTATAAGGGGGTGATCACCTTGAAGAGGAGCACCAGCCAATTGATCTATTATAACTTATCCTTTTATTTCTTTCTAGTCCATGTACTCAATGTCGAATTCACGTAAAAGCATGACCCATTTTTCAGTTCTTCTAGTGAGAGCATCGTTGGACAACAGGTACTTGAGGGGGTCAATTTTGGCAATCAACTTAGTCTTATTGTTGAGCATGTAGTGTCTTAATTTATGTGTGTTGAAGACCAATGCAAGGCAAGCTCTTTCTATGGGGGTATAATTGAGCTCATACCCTACAAGTGTATGGTTGATGTAGTAGATTGTGTGCTCTTTGCCTTATTCATATGTTTGTGCTAGTAATGCCCCCAGTGCCACTGTAGTTGTTGATATGTATATAAGAAGCAGCTGTCCCTAGATAGGAGGCATCAAGACCAGAGGAGAAGCCAGCTATTCTTTGAGCTTATCAAAATCCTTTTGACAAAGACAGTCCCACTTGCATTTGGTATCCTTTCTCAGAAGATGTGCATATGGGTGACACTTATCTACCAGTTATGCAACGAATCTTCGGAAGGACTAGAGTTTCCCTTGTAGTCTGTGCAGTTGTATGAGTGTCTTTGGTGGAGGCATTTTCATTATAGCTTTTACTTTTGCGGGATCCACTTGTATTCCTTTTCGAGATACTATGAACCCAAGGAGATTTCCTGACGTGACTCCAAAGACACACTTCTTAGGATTTAGGCATAATTTATATTTTTCCAATCTCTCAAAGATCTACCTTAGGATTGAAATGTGTTAATCATCCCTTGTTTTTTACTTGCCGAGAAGATCATCTACGTAATATTTCATTATCTTGTGCAAGAGATCATGAAAAATAGTTTTCATTTCACATTGATAGGTTGCTCTTGAATTATTATGCCAAAAGGCATGACTTGATAATAGAATGTGCCCCAAGGTGTTGTAAATGTTGTCTTATGTTGATCTTCTTCTATGATTCAGATCTGGTTGTAGCCAAAAAATCCATCCATGAGGGAGAGAATTTTGTGCCCCGTTGTTTGGTCTATAATCATGTCAATATTGCGCAAGGGAAAGTCATCTTTAGGGCATGCTTTATTGAAATATCTGAAGTTCATACACATCCTGATGCCCCCGGTAGGCTTGCTAACAAGTACAATGTTGGAGACCCATTCAGGATAATCAATGGGTTTGATGAAGCCAACATCCAACATCTTTCGTAGTTCTTCTTTAACTAGGAGGGAAATTTGAGGACGCATCTTGCATATTTTTTGCTTGATAGGTTAAGCATTCAGACAAACTGCAAGATTGTGTACACCAAGTCAGGATCAAGGCCTGGCATATCAACATATGACCAAGTAAAATTGATTTGTGTTTCTTTTAGAAAGTTTATAAAAAATTTCTTCTCTTGATCAGTGAGTGACTTGGAAATAAGTACATTCTTTGGTGTTTCTTTTGAACCCATATTGATTGTGTTAGTTTCCTCAATGAGTAGAGGGGACTTTTCTTGTTGTGGGGGAACCATGGTAGGGAGGTCAATTCCCTCATCTTCAAGTGCTTGGTCCAGGTTTTCATTTGAAGATGTCCTTTATTTTTACTTTTTTCATGTACGAAGGTTCCTTGGAGATTTTTTCCCCAGGCGACTTCTAATTTTTCTTTTTATTTTCTTTTTTGTGATTGAGAGAGTTGACCTGACTACCAAATTAAGATTCTAGATGAAGTTGTATCCCATTGACAGATATATGGTTCTCAATGTCTTGGATGTTAAGTAATACTATGAGAGCATCATCATTGGCACAGATGTCCAAAATAGGTGGTCCTCGTTCGTCCTCATCGATGAATTTGAGATGGAAGAGTTTAAGCTCATATGGTTTGGGAGGGGTGACAGGAGTGATAGTGTTTACATGGGCATTGTGAAATATATCGTTGAGGTATTCGAAAGGCATTTCATGGAGTTCCTCTTCATCAAAATCTTCGACTTCAATAGGAGGATCTAGCTAAGCACTAGCAACTATGATGTTAGGTCTAGGAGAGAAACCCAAGCCTCTATTGTACTAATAAGAGATCGGAGAGATGGGTGCCTTTTTGCTTTTTATCTTCTAGTCCAAGACCATGTCCTTTGTAGCCCATCTTATCTACTGTGGCAGATGCTTTTGGATACATCTTCTTTGAGATGTATGTCGGTTCTTCATCCTCTTCTCAGTATAACCAAGAAGTGACATATGTTTCCAAACTTTCCTCATCAAGTGGGCCCCACTGTTGGAAGGTACTTTCTTTGCATTTGATAGTGGGTTTATCATGTTTTTTAATTTACTTTGGCTTTCCATATGACTTAGGAGAGGGTAGAAGTTGACCCACATAGATAGCATTATTTAGGGTATACTCTCCACGACCATTGTCAATGATTTTAACCTTGACCTTAGACTCGGATGAGGTAGATGCGACACTGGATGGATCAGATGGGGGAAGTGGAGTGGGCCTATGGAGTGGGAAATGGTAGGGGTGCTTCCCTTCAAGAAGTTTGCAATACTCAAAGGGTTTCGGGTCTATATGGATGGTGACTGAACTCTACCATTGAATGGAAATTAAAACATTGACAGTAGGTGGAGGGAACGTCTTAAATGGAATGGATCCATGGACGGCCAAGGAGGATGTTATAAGAAAGCTCAAGGTCTGAAACCTAACAAGTTGTTTCTACAATAGTCGGGACCACTTGAAGAGGCAATGTAATGGTGCCTTTGGAAACTCTCTCTACATCATCATATGCTTTAATTATGATCCTTCTATATGGGTCAACCAAGTCCTCAAATATTCCCAATTGTTTGATTAACTTGTATGTACATAGATTCAAACCAAATCTACCGTCTATAAGGACTCACTTAACTTTATGTTTTTGTACAAGGGCTTCAATATGAAGGGGTTTGTTGCAGAATGGATCATTGATGGGCATGTCCTTGGATGTGAAAACGAGGTGGTGTTGGGCAGAAATATTTCCTATGAATGGGGGATGTTTTGAGAAGCTCTAGTATGGAGATCTATGAAGAAGTTTTCCCAAGATGATCAAAGAGATCATACCAGTGGGTGGATGACATGGGAGGTTGCGGAGGAGAAGGGGGAGCTCCCTGGATGATTACTCTCCCTCTATGGGTGGTCAAATTGCAATCATTTGAGGGTGAAGCTCCTTGGATGACTATTTTGGCCTGGGAGGTTTGAGTAGATGATTATAGGGGAGGAACACCATAGATGGTAACCCTGGGTCTATGAGGGGTAGGAGGAGGGTTAGCTCCTCAGATTATGATGGTATTTACATGGGTATCAGTGGGTTCTATGTGATCTACTAGGGAGTCAAAGCCAAATACGTAATTAGTGTAGTCATAATTGACATTGTTAGATGATGAGGCCTTGTCATTACCATGTTTGGGGAATGGGTCCTGGTACATCTTAAGTTTGACATTGGATTTACCAGGCTTTTCAATGTCAACCTCAATATCACCCTTAACAATAGGGTCTTGGATATAGTTCTAAAGTTTCATACACTTACATGTGCCATGACCATTGATGCAATGATAGTCACAATATTCTTTCTCATTATACCATCGGGGCCTAGGTTGGTTGGGATCAAAAGGGCACATCATTGGGAAGACAACAACACTAGCCTTGATAAGCTTCTAAAAGATGACTTCAATAGGTTCACCTGGTGGGGTCTACTCATGCTGATTGTTGGACTGAGGAGGGCGACCTTGGATTGATGTAGTATTGTGAGGTTGTGATTGATTGGATGGGTTGCATTGATTACGAGTGTTGAAGAAGTTTTTGGTGGTGGGTTTGGATGGTGCAGCAATGGTTTGAACACGCTTGGTGTCAATGACTCCATCGTTGACAACATTTTTGTTTTTGGACCAGAATTTGGGCTTGTCTCTATAAGAGGATGAATTTTGAGTTGATTTTTTATAAGGTTTTATAGTTCCATCCTCTAGGAGCACACATGCTAAAGCTATACCCTTCTATAAATTTTAGCAAAGAAGGTCAAGCATTGACAAGTCAATGGTTTGAACAATTTTGGTATCAAGTTGCATTGAAATAACTCAGCTTGATTTGGCTCTGGTATTTTCCAAGGGAATTTTTTAATGAGATGTAGCCATCTTTGAAGGAAATTGGCAAGGTTTCTCGAGGCCTCTGCTTTGTGTTGCACAAGTCTCTCATAGAAGCATCATTCTCAATATTATAGGCATAATGATCCACAAATTTTTTGACCAAGTTAGGGAATGATGTGATAGAGCCCTGGGGCAAAGCAAAGAACCAGGAGAGGGCCTCTTCTGTAAGACTTTTTTGGGAAAAGCCTCCTAAGATAAATGTCACTATAGGTGACCTCTTGGCATAAGACATAGAATTCACGAGCATAATATCTAGGATCACCCTCGCCATTGTAATTTTTTAACTTGGACATTTCAAAACCAGGTGGATATGGAGAAACCAAGATGCATGGGCCATAGGGATATGGACATATTTCCTCGAAAGAGTAAGGTCTCTTGTTTCTCCCTTCTTTGAGGTTTTTGATGAGGTCCTTCATGTCTTTAATCTCCTTTAGGAGATCAGGTTGTTGAATATGGACATTAGAGATGTAGTGATTCATTTGGATTTGATAAGATGATGAGGGGATACCACCACCACCAATGTATTTATATGAAGATCGAGGAGGTTGTGAAGTGTTGGGAGCTTGTGATCCTTGAACCGTGGTAATGGGAGGTAACCTCGTGTTTATGTAATTATTCAAGTTGTGAAAGGGGATGGATGAACCTGGTGGATTGGAAATGTGAGGAGGAATGGAGAATTGAGGGAATGTGGTCACGGGAATGGAAGTTGTGGGTGCAGATGTTGCAGGTTGAGGGTGGAGAAGAGGAACAAGAATGGAATTGTTCACAAGGTCACCTTGTGGTGGCCTGTCAAGGATGGTTCTATCAAAGTTGGGGGGCAAGTGTGCCCCTTGGGCGATGAGCTTAGCTACAAGCCTATTGGCTTCATGTTTGATGAATCTATCCATCATGTCTTAGTTATAAAGGTCATTTCTGAATGTTTGGACATGTGAAGAGAGTTTGGGTTGATCGACAAGTTGCTCCTCTTAGGGTTGAGGATCTTGAATGAAAGGGTCTCTATACTCAGAGATATTATCATTATTGCCTTGGGCGGCCATCTTTTCCTTTTGGGATCAATTCAAGACCATGCATGAGTGACCTTAGGAATGACCAAGGATTGCTACGATATTTGGATGAGAGGAAGTGCTGATTGGACTTAGCGAATTTTGATGTTGACTTGATTTGGATAGGGTCTTTTGGTTAGAACAAGATTGATTGGATTAGAATGACACCTTAGAAGATGTGGAATTGATATGAACCACAAACAAGGTGACAACTAGGATAAGTATAATTTAGACCTTAGGTTTAGGATCAATTGATTAGGCCTTCTCTTATGTGGGACAGACTTGTGTTCCCAAGAAAAATAGGGCAAAATGATTAGGGTTTTGATCCACCCAAATGATTAAGAAAAGGTACTTGGGGTAGATTCTTCCCCAAGAACAAAGCCATATGATGATTGATTTAAGATAAGGTATAAACTAAACTTTCACAAAGATGTGAACCTTTGGATGAGGTTGATTTGATTGATTGATTGATCAAGATTAGAATGACTGACTGATTAAGGATAAGGATTGATTAGATTTGATTATGCTAAGTCCTTACAAGATGATTGAATTATGGGTGTGGAAGGAAAAGAAATTGATTATGGAAAATAAGTGTGGTGAAAGGGAAAGGTCACCCTAGGGTGACTCAATAGGTGATGGGATGCTTGAAGGATTTGGTGATTTGACACAAGAAGGAAATTAGTGGATTGGAAAAGGTTTGGACTTGTAAAAATTTGGATTGAAAGGTTATCAAATGTTTGGAAATATGTTTAAGAAATTTTTTGGAGATGGTTGAATGTCAACTACTCTTGGCAAGAATACATCAAGCAAAGTATACACATTGGCCAAGTGTAACGCCTCAACAACTGAGTTTGAAAGTGATGGGGGCCTAGATCAGCCCAAATAGATTTTACAAGTTTTGCACAAATGAAAACACACTTTTAAGACATACAACCTAAGGATGGAAAGTGAAAACCACTTGATAGGCCTCTGGAACAAGCGATACCTCACTCAGGCAAACAATAAAGACTCTGGTAGCATTGGCTTCCCCTTACAATGCACTCACTTCTCGAGCATACCAGATTCTCTTACCCCAAAGATCTGAGGATCTATTATATGGGGAATTCCTATCTCATCCTAAGAAAATACATGAGAGGTAACTTCAAGGTACGATCTGCATCCCCTGCACTATCAAATGTAGGATTTTAGCTATTAAAAATGTTCTTAGTGTAATTTCAGAGGGATCACAAATCCAATGATGGATTCTTGAAGCAAGCCACTTAAGGTCTAACTGAGATTATCGGTGCAAGGAGGGCCCCCACATATGTCGAATTCACTCAGCACCTTAGCCGCCTGACCAACTTATTTATATAGCGGCTCAAAAAAACCTGCTCGAGATTGCGTTGGGAGAGTTGATATTACCCAAGATCCGTGAAGGCGAGGGGAGAGCATACTCAAGCACAACAGTGGATCCACCCAAACATGTGTGCAAGAACACAAGACATGGAATAAAATTGTTAATTTTAATCCCACATGTAAGGTTTTCTAAGCTAAAATGCAAAAAACAAGCTAATCTAGTGAGAAAATTGTTTCTTTGGAAAGCGAGCTGCAAGCAAGTGTTAGTTGTCTGAAATTTAAGTCTTGGATAGACGAAAAAAACCTGCAAAAACTAAAATTAGGATCAGTAACATAAAATTCCTAATGTTATAGCGTAGGCACTGAACCACTGGTGCAGATGTTGAAATGCTTGCACAAACGTTCAAACGCTTGCGCAGACGCTAAAATAATTTGTGCACAGCCTGCCAGAAATAAAGAGAGGGAAAAACAAAAATTTTGAAATTTAAATTTGAAATTTGACTGATAAACTACCTGGGATGCAGATGTTAATCCTAAGCGTAGACTTTAAGCGTCTGCGCAAACGTCGAAGCGGGAATTAAATGCAGAAAGCAGTTAGCTGGAAATTGGAAATTTTAAAATTTGAAATTCAAAAACAAGTGGGCTTTTTCTGGCTCAACACAAACATTGAAGCAGAGCGTAGACATCGACAATCTGTGCAAATGCTAAAGCATCAAAAAAACTTGAAAACCTAAGTAAACTACCTATAAAATTAGCTAAATTGCGAAAACAAAAAGCAAATCCTAATCTAAGATTGTTTTTGTTCTTTTTTAGATAATTTTTAACTATTTTTGTTCTTTTTTAAATTGTAAAAATTAAAATAGAGCTCTAAATCTGAGTGTCTAAAGACACTACGCGGAGGCATCAAAGCAGGGCAGAGACATTGAAAGAGAGCCCTGTACAAAATGGCAGTCAAAAAAAATCAAATTTAAAAGACATGCGTTGATCCATGATGAAGATGTTGAAACAGCCAGGCACATGCATCGATTTTCAGATGCAGATGTTGAACCGAGAACTGCAAGCTAAAAATCACAAAAACTCAAATTTTTTATTAGTATTTAGGGACATGGGTCCCACTAGGCGTGCCAAAATAAAGAGGGTTAAATGTAGCAAGGCTAGCACGATGGTTGTAAATCAAATAAAGCATCAAAAGACATAAAAACTCAAACCATTATACCTTCTTGCCTTCACCTTCTCCTTCGGATTGAACAAATGATGAAGTGGAATGCGCCCAATTGATTCACTTGATTGGATGTGCTCTTTTGATTAATTGTGGTTTCTTTCCAATGCACAACAATTAGTATGGGTATGGATGGATAATGAGTGCAAATAGATAGAGGATAACTATAGATTTGATTTATATTGGGCTATAGTATGGATGCTCAAGGGATGGATTCAAAAGCTAAAGTAGCAGCATATGATTACTTGAATATGATATGGGAAATGAAGGGGAGGACACCCTAATATATAGTTGAAGGGGAGTGAATGGATGGTTGAGATTAAAATTAGATCAAGGGTGGATATTGAAGAAAAGGTGGGGACGTGGATTGAAAGGACATGGTGTGGAAACCAAGAGATTTGCCATAAAGGCATTTCTTGTCTCTGCACTCCATAATGTACATGGGGAAGCTACCCTCAAGTATATTGGGAAGAGAAAAAGGAATTAAAAATTCCTTGGGGGAGGACAAGGTAATTTAAAATTCCCAAATAATGAGATGCATGGGGAAAGGAAATGGGAAAAGGAATTAAAATTCCTTGGGAAGATGATAGTGCATGGGAGAATGAGAAATTTTGAAATCCTTGAAATGACCAAATTTGGTGCATTTAAGGTTGGGGGTTGAGAGGGGACAAGCCATTTATGGCTATTGGTTGATTTTGTGGCTAATCATGAGGATTAGCCACTAGAAAATGATTAGAGAGGGTGATTAGGAAAATTAATAAGGGATTAGAAAACAAGTGGGAAAGTTAGGAGGATTTGACAAGAGGAGAGAGAATGAGTGGAGGAATTAAAAATTAGGAAATAATGTTAAGTAGGCTTCTAGAAGTATTAATTAGGCTAAGTGAAAATTAGAGGAAAGTGATTTGTAGGAATCACATGATTTAGTTAATTAATTTGAATTAATTAACTAAAGGGAATTTGGAAGAATAAATTAATTGAGGAACCTTAGAAGACTAGGGAATAATCAATTTATTCAATAAATCAATTATTGGGATATAGTCATAGGACTAATTAAATTTAATTAATTAATTCTAAGAAAAATAAAAGGTAACATAATTAGGTTGATTAACTATGTAGAAAGGATAAAGTGATTAAATATTTAATTTAATTAATTATAGACATCTGCAATGGTCACTTTCTTCTTGCTTAATTACCATAACTTGGATGAGTCTCTATATATTTAAGCAAGGTAGAGAAACATGATATATTTTATGTACATATCCTGATGAAAACAATCTAAGGGGAGGACAAAGGAATCAGCATTTAAAACAAGTATATAAGCATGTTTTTTTTGTAACTTAATATCAACGACTCTCACGAAAATGTGTACGTGTTATGTGTCAGATTTTTTGAGCCATAACACATACTTGGTATTTTAACTTATTCAAAACATGTACGTGTTTTATTCATTTTTTGGCTTTTTTTGCATGGGGCCACTTTTTGTATACCATCTTGGTGTACATACCTCATCATTTCATAAGTGTTATGCTACTAAGGTTGCATCTACATCCAAAAGAAAAGTGACATATCATTTACTTATTTGAGGTTTGTAATGGAGTTTGTAAACTAGATACATCTTTATTTCAATTTATTGTTGTCAAGTTCTTTTTATTTCTAGTTTATGACTTTCAATTCTTCCATTAATAATTTAGTATCTAAGAATTATTTAAAAATTGATTATTTTATTTTTACAATTAATGTAAGTTTGGGGTCAACAAGAGCCCAAACTAGTCAAAATAATTTAAGTTACAGTACTTCAAATATTTAAATTAATTAGTGTGAAATGAAGAGTAAATGTATAAGACATGCACTTTTCACTATAGTAGTTTTATTAAATTATAGAGAGATAAGTAACCCTATAGTTGAGACTAGGATTGAACTAATTGATATAAAATAGAAGACAATAATTACTTAATTAGATAGCTAAGTATATAAATAAAATTAGAATTCAAAGGGTTTTAATAACTTTAAGTACTTATTGACTTTACGTAGTCGATGAAGGATGAGTAGTTGAAGATATAAGTGACGGTCATAATTTGATATTTGCAATTGAATCAACAATATTATGTGTTTAACTAGAAGACATGCTCTAGTCCTATATGAAGTTATGCCCATGCTTTGCCCCGCTATATAAATGCACCACCCTCTTGTAAATTTATTAAATTTGCTTACTCCTGGGTTTTCCTCTGTCTTAATATGGATGGTCTTGAGAAGTGCCTTAGGGAGACTTTCATTCTATAAAGGAAAAGTCTAATAAAAAGCCAAATCCTATTGTCAATTAAAGTTTTTTAGACACCTAAAATTGTCCTTAATTAAATAAATATTTACTATTTATTTAATTATTTTACTATAAAAAAAATTATTGATTAAATAAATATTATTATTAATTTAATTAATTCATTAGTCTTTTCTTTCAAAAAATTAAATAGACATTTATTATTTATTTAATTATCCTAATCCCATATTTTTCCTCTATTAATTAAATAAATACTTATTTATTTATTTAATTAATTCATTATATTTTTCATTCTAATCCTAGCCCTCCAACTAATCCTAGCCCTCCAACTTGTTCACATGGATCATAATCTAAATTCATAGATTCCTAGAAGACATGCTCTAGTCCTATATGAAGAGAGTGATAGAGAGAGGATCAATAGGGGGAGGGCAAGGGGGGAGAGGGAAGTATAACAAAGAGATGGAGAGAGAGGGTAATTAGGGGGATCTTTCCCTATCTCTTCCCCTTCTTCATTAAATCTAAAAGTCAACACACCACTTGATCATATCCCTTCATTTTAAAATAACCTCTTAATCTTATTCACATCCCTTTATCTTTACCTACCACTCAATCCTATTGATTCTCTTTTAACCCTTTTAATCTAGGCCCTTGATTCTCTGTAAGACTTCTATAAAAGATGATTCTTCCTTTCATTTTGATCATCCATAGTTATTAAGAGTACTTGCATTCTACCAAAATTTCTCTAGAGCAATACATCATCATTACTACCATCATGTTGGCATCATAGTCTTACATCATCAATCAACCACACTCCATTCTTTCATGACCTCTTGTACTAGTGCTTAAAGCTAAGAGCAAATACAACATTCCCATGAGATCTTGGAGGATAGGAGAAAAATAAATACAAGCATGTTGTGTATGTGAAGGTATATTTGGTTTATTTTATGTTATTTGCATGCATGTTAGAGTTATTCATTGGTGTTGTTGGATAAGGTTTATAGGGATATATACTAGTAGTTGGGTTATTTAGGGTTTACAAAATAGTTCCAATTTCTAGCATATACATTTTGGCATGCCTGATGGGACCCTAGTCCCATCTTATTAACAATTTTGTGTCAATTGTAAAGGTTTTTTAGGACTTACAAATCAGATTTGCATTTACAATTTTTAGTTCTAGGTTTCTGTGAGGTTTTGTTGTGTTTCTACATTCTGTTAATGCATTTTTGTTCACCAAAATTACTTTTTTGTTTTTCAAACCCTTGTTTTCATTTTTTACATTAGGGTTTTAATTTTAGTTTTCTACATTTTCCTTATTTTTGCATTTTTCCTTAGTATTTTTGTGGTTTTGCATAGTAATCCTACATTTTTTTCCTTTTACAGGTTTCTATCTGGTTTTTGCAAGTTTTGGTTTTTGCATTTCTACCCTCTATTGCTACATTTATTCATTGGGATTCTATGTTTTTACCCTCTTTGGATACATTTATTCTAGGTATTGATGCATTTTTTATTCTTTTTTTACATTTTTGGTCTAGATGTTTTCATTTCCAAATTTTTTTATTTGCAGCTAACCCCTTTTGCCTAACAAGTGGTGCAGCTTGTCCTTCATGTGTCAAAGGTTAAATACATACTACTAACTCATTTGTGGATGCATATTCAAAGATTTTGTGTGTCTTTGGTTTTCTTAAATTAGATAACATTTGGTTTCTTACAAGTTAATAAATGATTGTCTTTCGTGTTTGGTGTGCACTTGCACACTTTATGTTAACCCCAATTATGGTGTGCATTTCCTCTCACCTCGCCTTCGCAGATCTTGGGTACAAGAGAAACACACAACAATCCCATTTTTTATTTTTGGTAGAATAGAGGCCTTCCTAGGGATTAAATCACCCTAGGGTTTCACCTCAAGGACGTATCTCCAATGGGTTATATAATGGCGCAAGAGAAAAATTTATAGCTCAATTTGAGTTGGACATTGCAGGCATGTCCTTGTGTTCCCTAGTGATGCATGACATTAAGAGCTGAGGAACTAGGTTTGATCAAAAAATATTTATCAGCATATATTGGGTCTCTACATTCTAATTACCTGTCATTGTTCCTAGGAGTTCCCCTACTAAGAACCTTTGTGATTTTAGAGGCCAACCTTTTGACATCACTTGATTGATGTAAGGGAAGCAGATTGTATCCTAAAGACAATCTAGATGTACCTCCCTCACTAAGGTATGAATCCCTCATGTTACAAGGTTTCTTTTGAACCTTTTGGGGTAAGAGGAAAGGTGAGCCAATGCTGCAATGATTTAGACCTGCAACATGTTAACATTCAACCACAGATTTGTCACTACCCTAATGTTAGGCCCAATATGGAAAGCTAATGTACTGAGAGGGGAGGGGTGAATTAGTACTTCAAATCTTTTCTTCAACAATAACTTTACTGTTAAGCATAAACCAAAAATTGTTGTAACATAATATAATGTTGAAACAAATAAATAACAATCATACATGATTCACTCCATAACACATATATTTTGGTTATGCATAAACTCTTGGTTAGAGAGGAAAACTGCGGTGGGGATGGCACCCACAACTTCACTACTGCAATAATAAAGGTTGCTCAATTAGAGCTACATGTTTAGCTATTTCTGATAGCTTACCCTGTTAGGAGTATCAAGATCTTTAGATCTACCTTGCTATAGGATTTTACAACACTTAAACTAAATGTTGCACCTGGTTAAAGGCTTTACAATTTATAGACTTTGTTAGAGTCTTTTACCCTGTTAAAGGTTTCTCTTACAACTTAAAATATTGCAATAAAATATTTACAAATATCTGCAACTTTACATCTGAAATGTTATAGTAGATTCTATGTGCTCAAAATGAGATTACCTTACTTATAGCATACCTCGGTAACCCATAAAATAACTCAGTAAACCTTTCTGTTTACTCTATTCCTTGACTGTTCTCTGAAATATTTCTCGGTGACCTCTGTATATCTGCAACAGTCATAACACTCATTGCTTTCCCATGATTTTGTTTTTCACATATGTTTTTCTTTCTTCTCGCCTGTTGATCCTCAATTCATGTTGTATAAATAGATTTCTTATGACGGTGATTATGTTCATGCATCGACCTTACAAACAAGATTCATCAAATGAATAACTATACAAAATATTTCATTGGATAGATGTTCTCAAAATCATACAAAATCTTTAAGTTGCAATTTCCTATGTGATAACGGTTCTTTGTTCCTCGATCTTGTAACATGTTTCCACACATGTGTCTAGGTTCAATGAATCTGGTAACACATTTTCACTCGGTGTGTGTTCACTCGGTATATCATTTTTACTACTCGATAGACAGCTCGGTGTATACTAGACTATGTGACTTCTATCTTCTGTAACCGACTTCTTTAGTGCTTACCGACTAAATGTTCCGGTAGTATTAACCAACTAGAGTATATAGGATGACTTTGGATATAAAACTAATAACAACTTAGTAAATAGTAAGAATATCCCCTTTTGACATTAGTTTTGAAATGTTTGACAAAACTCCTTTCAAAGTCATAACTCAAAATCTATATACTTACAAAATTTGACTAAACTGATAGTATATACAATAGTCAATAAATAGTATACTCAGATATACTCCCCTTATCAATATACTGTACATAATTCTGATTGTGCATGCTCGATGATCAATGTTCTGTGTTTGTTGCACTTGTTCTTTTCTCTTTGATCACTACTCGGTGTTTACTTCTCCCCTGTTAAATTCAACTGTGCATTTGGATACTTTGTTCTGCTCGGTATACTCCCCCTGTATACTACACTCCCCCCTTTGATACTTTGATACTATACTCCCCATTTTTTACAAACATCAAAACTAGTTACCATTTGGTGGAGGCAACTAGTCAAAAATGGATTTATACTTTGTCCTTGCATTAGTGAGAGCGGTAGAGAGGGCATCCTTGACACTATCCATGAGTGAATTCTAAGCTGTAATGTTAGCTAAGAGTGAGATCAGACCATCTAGTGTGCTTCCCTCTAGTTGAGTGGATAAATGAGTGGCTCGGTTGACCTGCTCTTGAATAGATGAAAGATGAGGAATGAATAATGTCTGAAGAGTCATTATATCCATCCTGATCTTATGCTCTTCATTTCGAAGTTCCAACTATTGAGCCATAAAAGTTTGCAATTTGGTGTAGAAATTCTGAAGAGAATTTGGCTCGGTAGTCAATGTATTGGCTTCGGTTTTATTTTTGATATCCTTAATGAATAAAGAGAATGTACAAAGCTTTTGAAACAAATAAAGAATATGCTTAAGTTGAGGGGACAACTCAACTATGAATTTGACTAGTTTGACTTTACCGATAGCAATCGCTTTCTGTACCTCTTCAATCATTTTTGCAATTAGCTCTTTCTCCTTCAGCTTGCTGAGGTATTCAGATGCGTCTACTCTTGATGCTTCTAATTGAGTGAGGAGTTCATCCAGTTGCATATGGATGGCAACATCTTTATTCACGGTAGCTTCAGGTAGCATGTCTGACAATAATGCCTTAACCTTCTGAAGTACACGGTTCCTTTTTTGAATAGCCATTTGTCTTTCTTGTTCAGCTTTGGCTTTGCATAGCTCTCTGAATTCAATGAGTCTTGCCCTTTCAGTTTAGAAATGTCAACATTTGGCAATACAATGGGCTTAGACAGATCTATCTTGGAACTATGCCTTTTCATTTTCTTTTCTTTAGAAGAGGAGGCTTTCACTGGTTGAACTAATACAATGGCTTGGGAGGCTTGTTTACCCTCGGTAGGTTGCTCGGTAGAGGCAACACTTTTGTCGGTTCCTGTAGCCTCCGTTGTGTCCTTCGGTGCTTTTGTGCTTGGGTTCTCAATGGCAACAGTTTATGTGCTTGCAGGTGCTTGAGAAGTTTGTTCCGCAATGGTCTGAGAAGTAGATTCTCCTTTGGTAAATTGTTGACCCACTTTCCCTTGATCAGTATCCTTAGGATGCTCGATTGGGACTTGTTGAGTGACCGGAGGATATGACTTGACTTGTTCCAAAACTAATTCCCTGATCCTTAGAAGTCATGACATCCTCATCTAATTGAATAGTTTCAACAGGATCTTGTTCGGTGATGTCAACTATTTCAATTGCACTTTGAGGTTCAGCATCAGGTTCATCATTCTTGAGTCGGAATATTTCTTGCCATTTTTCCTTAGTTTCATTCTCGACTTCAAGATAAAGACCGTTCATCATTTTCAATGCTCTCTGCTTTACTTCAAAGTTTGTCTATGAGGTCTTTAAATGTTCTTTAATGTCATCTACCGACATGTCTAGAAAGAGATGTACCAAAACTCTTTCTCTAACCTGTTTCTCTGAGTCCATAGCATATTGCCACCTGGTGTCAATATGTGAATACAATGTTTTAGGAAGGAAATCAGTCACTTCCAATGGGATTATTCAGAATTTAAGTAGTGTACATACTACTGCTTCTTCTATTTGCCTCTTTTCATCTTCATTTCTAGAATCATATTTCACATATCAAAAAGCTCCAAATCCACCATATTGCTTCAGATTAGCACAAAAGTTATCAACACTATGTACTTCTTCCTTTTTACTCTTAACAATCTTAAATTTATTTTTGTCTTCAAATTTGGTGTCACTGGACTCTTTGTTCAAAATGAGTCTCCGAGTAGACTTCTTGTAAGTTTTTGTTACCTTTGGAACTGCAACACTTTTCTGTTTCTTGCTCAGTGACACTGCAAAAGATCTAGTGTTTGGGCACTTCACTGGAGGAGTCAGTGATACCTATGATGTATCATGTTTCTTCCTTTTCAAAATTTTCCCTTTTGGCAACGCGGTGCTCAATGTAATAGTTGCTTATTGGGCTTCAGATTCCTCCTCGGTTATGACTTGAACGCTCTTGACAGGAGTGGAGGAAGAACCTTCTCCAAATTTCTCAGTTAACAATTTAATCATTTTAGTTGCTTTCCTTGTAGCCTTAGGTACTACAATGCTCATCTTAACTTTTTCTTTAACCTCTTCATAGGTTTCGTACCTAATTTCTGTAGCATGCCTTGGAAGTGCAAGAAAGGCATCTATCTGCTATTGTGAAATGTCAAAATCAATCTCATAACCCATAGGTGACAAAGATTGAGTTCTTGGTTCCATCACATTGACATAGCAGTAGTCGGTGTCTACTTCAAAGCATATATCATCCTTGTATTTCTCCACTAACTTGGGTGGAATCCAATACCTGTTATGCATCTTTTCTTGAAACTTGCTAAAATAATCATCCATAATTTCATTGAAGTTATCACCTAGTTGTTTGATGAAGTCATTGATTTGATGGGTGATTGGTCGGTGTAGCTCCCAAACTACGTTACTGACAGATGGAAAGAATTTCTGAAAATAGAAAAACATGAATACCAAGAGTGATCCAAACTTCAGTGTGTTAGCTGAGTTGTTATTCTTTGGCTTCCTTATGGTGTTTATATTTTCAAATAGATTCTTCAACAACACTTCACAAAGATCAATCTTCATTCCCTTCTTCACAATTTTATATGCTAAATCAACAGTTGCACATGGTACATTGTTTTCCCTTGCCGATTGAAAGAAACAATAACCTATTACTCTAATGGAAAACTTCAGCTCTGCATCTATGACATTATTCAGTTTTAGACCTCTGCAATCGGATTCAACTCTGGTTAAAGTGATCAATTCCTTCTGTGAAATCATTTTCTAAGCTCGGGCATGGTCATAAGTAGGGTATCCGGTTATCAAGTGAATGATTTCCTTGGTGATTTTGAATGGTTGCTCCTCTAACCACATGAAGTAATCATGAACTCTACTCAGAACAAACTTGACCCATTGGGGTTTGAAGACACGGGGATAGGTTAGGGCTTCGGTCAATCCCTTGACTTTAATGTGTTCGAACTTGTTATCTAGTTTTCCATCGGTACACAATTCGTCATATGTGTCCTTGATCTCAACATGACCTAGTTCCTCAACATGACATTTGGTGAAAAATCTAATATCCTCAACCAGTAAAACCCTATCCGAAATGAGTGAAAATTTTGTTTTATCATCCGGTTCAGATGCTACTTTGGGAGGCAGGGAATATTTCAATGAGGGCTTCTCAATGGTTTCAACAACAGTGGGTTTCTGAATCTTTGGAGCCATTACAAACTCAGGATATCTACTAGTGAAAAATGCTTAGGGTTTGAAACCAACAAACGCTTTCACTTAGTAAATATAAAATAGATAATCACACTGATATTTCCCGGTTAGCTAGCTCTTAGAAATGCTTGAGATCGATGTGTAAATACCTTGAAATTCGCTCGGGAGGTGTTTGATCACCTTTGAATCGCTTAGCTCTGCTCTCTGAAAACTTGGTAAGTGTGAACTGACCACACAAAGTGCTTTAAGTACACATTTTACCTTGTCGGCTCCGTGCGGTTAGGTTAAAAAAACATTAAATGCACTCGGTTCCACTAAACCAATTTACCTTTCTTTTTGTGCTTTTACCGAATAGACAAATTTCTTGCATTTACTGACTACTCTGGTGCTCCAGAAAACTAGATAGAATTTCAAACTTGCTAATGCATCTTAGCTATGCAGATTTTGGAATTAAGTACATGATAAAATAGGAATTGTTAAGATCTAACTTTGAGAGAATGTAGTCCCTTCATACCTTTACCGATTAATTCGAAGTAGATGCACCTAACTTGATAGATAAGGTGCTTTCTTCATTAGTTAAACCATTTTCCTTATTTTTCCAAATCATCTGTAATTTGCTTCTTATTACCTCAGTATCTCCTTTGGGTTGATCTTTGCAATCTCCAGCCAAGTGTCAAACTTTGTGACAATGAAAACATGCCATACCAGGATTTCTCCATGATCTTTGGTTGTTCATTCCAAACCTTATAAAGCAGTTGGCACTTATATGTCCATATCTTCCACAACATTCACACCATATCCTTGTATTGTAAACCCATGGTACTGCAGTATACTGTCAGTTAAGATCTGTGTGAGTTCAGTAACCTCTAGCATTTGCTCGATGTGTAGACCACATGTAGTTCTTCTGCTTAAACCAACACTTCTCGGTACTGTGTCCATATCTATTGCAGTTTTTACAAAACCCTTTGAATTTTGCCTTCTGATAATTGCTAACAGACTTTGTCCTACATTGATTATATGTGTTACCATACTTATTGCAATTTTTACAATAACCATTAGACCTAATGACATTCAGTTGCTTACCTTTTCTGATTTGGCACAAGTTGGTAGTATGTCCTTGTTTTCCATAGTAGTTGCAAATAGGCTTCTTTCCTTTGATGTTATTCTTGTTTCCAGCTTGCTTTGATGATTCTCCTCTCTCGGTAGTGTGGATTCCCTTCTCGGTAGAGTCTTTTCCTTTGTAACCAAGTCCTGCATCTTTGTTGGGTCTTCTTGTATTCGGTTGCTCATCCAACATCTTCGATGCTTCATAACTCTTCTTCAGTGTTTCTTTGGATTTCTTCTCTGCTTCAAGTTCATCGGTCAATCTTGATAGTTCAAGTTTCAATGCTTGATTCTCATCATCTTTCAGATTTGCTTCATGATGTGCATAACCCAATTGATCTGACAGATTACTTTGTATTCTAGTCATCCTAGTGATTTCATCATTCTTTTCAAACACTAATGCTTCAAGCTGTTGTTTTTCTCTTTCCATATCTCTTATGTTATCCTCAGTTGTCCTCAATGCATCAATATTTTTAGTCATCTGTGTGCTGAAATGTTCATGTTCTCTTTTCATTGCTTTTAGCTGATCAGTCAGTGCTTTGTTCTTTTCTTTCAACTATCCAATCATCTCTTCAGTCTCTTCAGATATACTGTTCTCATATGATGTCTCAATTTGTTCTACCAGCTCTTGTGAGTCCTGTAGATCATCAGACAACCTTCTTCTGACTTTCAATGATTTTTGCATGTGTCTTTGCATGTCTACAATCACTTGATTAGCATGATCCAACTCTTCTTGCAGATACACAATTCTCTGAGATTGTTTATAGCCTTCCATTGATAAGATCTTTTTCTTTAGGTTGTTAAACCCTTTTCCAAGATTGAAGCTCTGATACCAATTGTTAGGCCCAATATGGAAAGCTAATGTACTAAGAGGGGAGGGGTGAATCAGTACTTCAAATCTTTTCTTCAACAATAACTTTACTATTAAGCATAAACCAAAAACTGTTGTAACATAATATAATGTTGAAACAAATAAATAACAATCATACATGATTCACTCCATAACACATATATTTTGGTTACGCAAAAACTCTTGGTTAGAGAGAAAAACTATGGTGGGGATGGCACCCACAACTTCACTACTGCAATAATAAAGGTTGCTCGGTTAGAACTACATGTTTAGCTATTTCTGATAGCTTACCCTATTAGGAGTATCAAGATCTTTAGATCTACCTTGCTAAAGGATTTTACAACACTTAAACTAAATGTTGCACCTGGTTAAAGGCTTTACAATTTATAGACTTTGTTAGTCTTTTACCCTATTAAAGGTTTCTCTTACAACTCAAAATATTACAATAAAATCTTTACAAATATCTGCAACTTTACATCTGAAATGTTATAGCAAATTCTATGTGCTCAAAATGAGATTACCTTGCTTATAGCATACCTCGGTAACCCATAAAATAACTCAGTAAACCTTTCTATTTACTCTATTCCTTGACTGTTCTTTGAAATCTTTCTTGGTGACCTCTATATATCTGCAACAGTCATAACACTCGGTGCTTTCCCATGATTTTGCTTTTCACATATGTCTTTCTTTCTTCTCGCCTGTTGATCCTCAATTCATGGTGTATAAATAGATTTCTTATGACGGTGATTATGTTCATGCGTCGATCTTACAAACAAGATTCATTGAATGAATAACTATACAAAATATTTCATTGGATAGATGTCCTCAAAATCATACAAAATCTTTAAGGTGCAATTTCCTATGTGATAACAGTTCTTTGTTCCTCGATCTTGTAACACGTTTCCACACATGTGTCCAGGTTCAATGAATCTGGTAACATGTTTTCACTCGGTGTGTGTTCACTCAGTATATCATTTTTGCTTCTCAGTAGACATAGAGTGTTACTCGGTAGACAGCTCAGTGTATACTAGACTCTATGACTTCTATCTTCTGTAACCGACTACTTTAGTGCTTACTGACTGAATGTTCTGATAGTATTAACCGACTAGAGTATATAGGATGACTTTGGATATAAAACTAATGACAACTTAGTAAATAGTAACACCTAGTTCATCTTAGTCCTATTAGTATTGGTTCATACATATATCAAATTGGAAAAACTTATCTTCCTAGGTTTGGCACCTTCATAAATTTTGGGAATTTAGGCATCTTTCCAAACTAGGGCTTTTCAATTTACAGAGTTTAAGAGGTCTCTTTCTACCATTTTGATGTATTTTTCTAGTTATCTGAGATGATTAAATAGTATTTTGGTGCATTTGATCAATTTATCACACATCTATTGTTGTTTCTACATATTTGTTGCCTATTCATGTGCTTCTAACACCTGTTGTTATCTTTTTGCCTTCGAAAACTATGCGTTTTGCTGCATTCTATCATCATTTTAGACCTCTAATTTTTTTGTGTTTTTAGGTCATCTTCTTGCATTTTTTGGTCATTTTCCTACATTTTTGGGTCATCTTCTTGTGTTTTTGAGTAATCTTAATATATTTGTGAGTTATTTTCTTATTTTTTTCCTTCTACCATAATTCTAATAGGTTTTGAATTTCTAAAACTCGTCATTTCAGGCTACCTAGGTTCCTAATCTATCATATCGGTCTTCTCATAGTCTTTGCTTCATTTTCCACTCATTTCTTAGATTACTTGATTATTCAATCATTTCATCCTTCTTGGTCATATTAAATATTTTCACAACCAACCTTTATTACTTCCAAAATCAAAATGTTGTCATTTTTCCTCTTCATCTTACATTAGTTTTGACATCACTAAGTGGTCTTTTTCTTAGGATCTATCATCTTTGGGTAGGAGACTATTTTAGTATCTTTGAGTTGGATTTAATTAGCTTTGAGTCAATCATCTCCTTGTCAGTCATATCCTATTTAGGTTATCAAGTTGTGGCTATCTATCATAGTCCTAACTTGATCTCACCATTATCAGAGTCTAAAATAGGATCTTAGAGGCAACTTTTGGCTTCTCTTCATCCTTGCCGAATCCAAATCATCATCTTTCACCATTTTTTCATCTTTTCATATTATTTTCTAGGTTGAAACACATGTTGATATGTGGGAATTGATCATGCAAGTACTATACAATGAAAAAGGCCCTAAAAAGTCAACTTTGTAGGTTGCCCTAAAATTGCATGTTATAAGTGGTTGGAATGTAAAGGTCATTGAAATGGTGTTGTACTCATTTACTTGATAATAAGAAAAGATTAGACAGTTGTTTTTTGTGGATGTATCCCATCTTGGGTGAACTACATTAAATCTTTGTGTTATTTGTGTTATATACAATTCTTCATCTTTTGTATATTAAATCTGCATGTAATTGTTGATTCGTATTTGCTGTAGATCTTCCTAAACCCTAACAATTGGTATTAGAGTCATGTATTTTTTTGTAAATTGGAAGAGACTTTCAGATTTGAGTGGAAGCAATGGAAGAAATGAAATTCAAGGTTGAGAAGTTCAACGGCCAAAATTATCAGTTATGGAAAGTGTAGATGGAGGATTATCTATATCAAAAGAATATGTGGCGGCCATTGGAAGGAAAGACAAAGAAACTGTCCATGATGTTAGATAAACATTGGTATATTCTACAAAAAAAAGGCACTAGGGACCATTCAGTTGTGCCTTGCACCATCTATAGCAATCAATATATCAAAACCAATAATGATTGAAAGCCTGATGGCGGCACTAGCGAAATTGTATGAGAAACCCTCAGCTTTGAATAAGGTATTTCTTATGAAGCATTTGTTTAATATGAAAAAAGAGTGGAGGATCTGTAGCAGATTATTTAAGTGAATTTAATATAGTTACCAACCAATTGACTTCTATAAAAATTAAATTTGATGAAAGAGGTTAGGGCTCTCTTAATTTTATGTTCTTTGCCAGAAAGTTGGAATAGCTTGGTTATGGTTGTAAGTAACTCTGTCTCCGCTACAAACACTTTAAAATTTGATGACCTTGTTGGTGTTATCCTAAGCAAGGAAATGCGACAAAAAAACACATTTGAGAATTCAATATCACCGGGTATTGTTTTAAATGTAGAGAATAGGGGAAGATCAAAGGAAAGAGGAAAACGCCTAGGAAATTGTGAGAAGTCACAAGGAAAGTCAAAAAAAGGATGCTCTTAATCCAAAGGGAGAAAGGATTGTTGGTACTGTGGAAAGACAAGACATAAAAAGAAAGATTGTTGGTCTTGGAAAAACAAACATAAAGATAGAAATGAAGATGACAGTGACGAAGCAAACATTGCAAGTAATAATTTACAAGATGCCTTAATTTTGTATTTAGATAATGTTAATGATTATTGGGTAATAGATTTAGGGGCTTCATTTAATGCTACACCCCATAGAAAATATTTTCTAGATTATGTTCAAGGTGATTTTTGAAAAGTATACTTGGGTGATGATGAGCCTTGGCAGATTGTTGGAAAAGGCAAGATAAATATCAAGTTGCAAAATGGAGCATGTCCCTAATTTAAGAAGAAATTTAATTTCTAAAGGACAAGTGGGAAATGAAGGTTGTATAGCTAGGTACTTTACAAACAATGTCTGAAAGGTCACTAAAGGTGCATTAGTAGTATCTAAAGGTGAAAAGGTAGGCACATTGTATTTGTGTACTGGTAATACTTATTTTACCTTAGCTGCTACAGAAAAAGTTGTTGTAGGACAACTATAATAGATTTTGCAATTACAGATACAAAACTATGGCACCATAGACTTAGGCGCATGAGTGAGAAAGGGATGAAAATCCTTCACTCTAAAAATTTGTTGCCACGACTAAAGAAAATTGATATGGAGTTCTATGAAAATTGTGTCTGTGTCTATGGTAAACAAAAAAGAGTTGGATTTCTCAAGGCTGGAAAAGAGAAGAAGAGTGAGAAATTAGAGCTTGTGCATTTAGATGTATGGGAACTTGCTCAAGTATAATCTCTTGGTGGCTCTTGTTATTATATTATTTTAATATAACTAGGAAAACATAGGTGTATTTCCTAAAGAAGAAATCAGATTTTTTTGAAACTCTTAAGAAATGGAAAACTTTTATTGAGAATGAGGCGGGAAAAAAGTTGAAGTGTCTTAGATCTGATAATGGAGTTGAGTATTGCAGTAAAGCATTTTAGGATTATTGTTCTTTCAATGGAATCCGAAGGTAGAAGACGGTTCCGCAAACCCCACAAGAAAATGGTGTGCCTAAGAGAATGAATAGGATCATCATGGAACGTGCAAGGAGCATGAGATTGCATGTTGGATTGCCCCTACATTTTTGGGCAGATGTTCTACATACTACTATTTATTTGATAAATAGAGGACCTTTAAATCCTTTGTGTGGTGGCGTTGTAAAGGAGGAATGGATTGGTAGATGACTTTGGTTATCAATTATGGGATTTTAAAAATCAGAAAATAATAAGTAGAGATCATGTTGTTTTCAATGAGAAGGTCATGTATAAAGAACAGAAGTAGGAAAAGAAGCATGAATAGGTCAAAAAGATATATGTGGTGTTGGATGAGATTCCTAAAAAAAAATGCTATCCTACCTAATACTTAGCAATAACAAAATATCCCAAAAAATCCTGCGAGTGTTGGACGCTCTACAAGGTTAAGTAGACCTCCTGAAATATTTTCTCCTTCTTTGTATTCTATTTTATTAACTAATTTTGGTGAACCAAAAGGATATGAAAAATTAATGCAAGTATATGTCAAATAGTAGTGGGAGCTAGGCATGAAAGAAGAAATGAATTCCTTGATGTAGAATCATACTTGGGACTTAGTCCTATTACCTACAGGTAAAAGAGCATTGCCAAATAAATGGGTTTATAGGTTGAAGGAGGAGGATGGAGGACATAAAAGATATAAGGCTAGACTCGTGGTAAAAGGTTTTGCACAGAAAAAGGTTATAAATTTTGATAAAATATTTTCTTCTGTTGTAAAAATGACTTCAATTGGAACTATTCTAAGTCTTGTGGCTATAGAAGACTTGTATCTTGAACAACTAGATGTCAAAATAGCTTTTCTCCATGGAGATTTGGAGGAGGAAATCTACATGTAGCAACCACAAGGATATGAGGTCAAAGGTAAGGAGGAGTTAGTGTGGAGGTTGAAGAAGAGTTTGTATGGTCTAAAGCAAGCACCCTGACAATGGTATTTGAAATTTGATAGTTCCATGGTTGAAAAAGGTTACCATAGATGGTCATTCTAATATTGTGCTTGTTTTAAGATATTGGATAATGGAAGTTATATTATCCTGTTACTTTATGTTCATGACATTCTTGTTGTTGGGTCTAACATGCAACATATAAATGAACTTAAATAGAAATTACCAAAGTCATTTTCTATGAAGGATTTGGGTGCAGCTAAGCAAATCCTTCGTATGGGGATTTCATGGGACAGGAAAAATAGAACATTAACTTTGTCCCAAAGTGAGTATATAAAGAAAGTGTTGAAAAGATTTAACATGCAGAATCTAAAAGCAGTTGGTACACCTTTGGCTAGTCATTTCAAATTGACTTAAGAGATGTCTCCAAAAGACATAGGAAGAGGTAACATGGCCAGATATTGCACATGTAGTGGGAGTTGTGAGCAGGTATATGAGCAATCTGAGAATGAAACATTGGAATGTTGTCAAATAGATTCTTGGGTATTTGAGAGGTACTACTATACTAAGGCATTATGTTTTAGAGGATCAAACTTTGCTCTACAAGGATATGTTGACTCTGATCTAGTAGGTGATATTGATACAATGAGGAATACTAGAGGGGTGACTGCAGTTAGTTGGATTTCTAGACTACAAAAGGTTGCACTTTCAACCACTGAAGCTGAGTATGTGGTTGCTATTGAAGCTAGCAAGGAGATGATTTGGTTATAACATTTTCTAGAGGAATTGGGAAATACACAGGAGGATATTCCATTGTGCACCAATAGCCAGAGTGTCATTCATCTTGAAAAGAATTACTCTTCATTTGAGGACTAAACACATTCATCTCAGGTACCACTTCATATGGTTTATTTTGGAGGATGGCAAGTTACGACTTGAAAAGATTCACACAAGTGACAATCTTGTCGATGTGTTCATGAAGGCAGTCACATCGAAGAAGATAATTTACTCATCAGTTTTTATTGGCCTTCTTGACTAAAAATAATGGAATTAAGGCACAGTCAAGTCCAGGTGTTTTATCCAATGGGAGCTACAAGTGCAGCTATGTCGTCTAGGATCAATCTCTCATTTGGTGTCAACCTTGATCAATCTCCAAGTGGGAGAGTGTTGATATGTGGCAATTGATCATGCAAGTATTGTACACTCATAAAAAAAAGTAGCATTTTTTGTGTGAAAAAAAAACCGACATTGAAAAACGCCCTAAAAATATGACTTTGTAGGTTGCCCTAAAATTGCATGTTGTAAGTGGCTATAATGTAAAGGGCATTGAAATGGTGTTGTACTATTTTACTAGATAATAAGAAAAATTGGATGGTTGTGTTCTATGGATGTAGCCCATCTTGGGTGAACCACATTAAATCTCTATGTTATTTGTGTTGTGTATGATTCTTCATCTTTTGTGTATTTGAATCTACATATAATTGTTAATTCATATTTGTTATAGATCTACCTAAACCCTAACAATCCCCATTGCATTGTCCAAATTATAACTCAAAAGCTTAGAGAGAGAAATCAAACACCTAGAGAGGTGGTGTTATGGGACTCTTTCCCCAAAGTAAATATAAATTTAATGAAAAGTATTTTTTTTTTTAAAAGAATAATTATATTTTTTAAATGATAATTAAAACCTTCATGAAAGGGTGTGATGGTTTGAAAAACCAACCCTTATGGCTTATATAATTCAGTTATGTGAGAATTGGAAAAAAGAGGGTGAAGATGATACACATAGAATAATACAAGAGAAGGATAAATTGAAAGAAGCACAAGAGAGGGGATAGTTAAGGTCTGGTGGTTGGGCATTGGGCATTGGAGAAGGGGCATATAGTGTGTGTCCAACTCGGGGTACAGCGTACACCCAAGAGTGTCATGGCCAGGGTTGTGTTTATTTCATGTCGTGAAGGCATGTGGGGTTCTATGTAGGAACCGTGTGCTCCTGGAGTGTCTCCTTGCCTGGAAACCCTAAGCCTATAACTAATCCTTTATGTGCGGGAAAGGAGCCTCTCCGTGATTTACAGATATGTATTAATCAATTTCCTTTAGTCATTTCCCTGATGTTTCACTGCTGCAGATTATCATCTCAATGTTTTATTAATGATTATTGATATATATATTAATGTTGATAAAATATTTCCTCCTTGAATGTATTTGTTGTAAAAAAAGCTATATGGTTATGTTTTAAATGTTTCTTTGATACAAATTTATAATTAATTCATCTATTATTTTTTTAATAAGTAAATAGCTGCAGAGGGGCAACACCCTTGTATTAAAAAAGGAGCTTAATTCATCTATTATTACACTTGCTTTTCTAAATATATTAAATGTGGTATTAAAGCATTATAATAAATTAAATTGCCTTACTCTCGAGATTATTTATTTTAGGTGAAAAGGTTAAATTACATTAGGTTTAACTTTAATATTTGATTTATGTAATCCGCTGCTAATATTTAATTAATAATAGAGGAAAAGTACCATTATATTTGGTATCAGAGCCAAGTCGATCTATAAAACCAAAAAATAAAAATAAATAAACGATAGGGTTAATATATCTTGAAAATTTCACTTATAACCATGTGATAAATTTAATCTTGAAAAAAAATCACAATTGAAATCTGCAAAATTTCATTTGAATAGTAAATTGATTGGTAACTTCTGACATAATAATTTTTTTTTTAAAATTAAGCAGAGCCTCAATAAAATTTATCTAGGTGAAAAATTTACAACTTGGAAATTACATTAGATTCTCTTATAAGGATTTATTGACCATTATAAACAAACTATTCAGAAAACAAATAATCTTGCATATTTAACTTTGCCAGAAATTGTTGCCATGACTATCAACTAATCATGCGCGATTGGTATAAACAATAACCAATTGAGTAATTTTTGCTTCATATCTCTGAAAATTTTACTTTATATGTGATACACATTGTATTAGGGTTATTACCCTAAATCTTATAATTATTACCTCGGTTCCTCATAAGCATTTAGTGCGTAAAGATAACCGAAAAATTTCAAATTTGCATAGAGTAGATTTGCACAAGGAAGAATTCAATGCAAACAATAAATTCTGAAATAAATGAGATTCATTGTTTGTGTCAAAAAACATACGATGAAAATGATAGCTAAAATTGAAGAGAATAGAAAACTGTAGCATTCAATTAAAATAAAATCATGTGTCATCTCGCTATATTGCCTTAATGGACTTTTTGTAGTCCTCAAATGTGCAATGTAAGGGTGTTACTTTGCCTTGAGACACCGCCCACAACTTATCAACACTACCAGATATAAGGTGTTCAACATGAGTGAACAAAGCATTCGATTGACCAAGTGTTACCGTAATTTTGCATGCTATTGATTAAACTTTTATGTAATTTTGTTCATGAATCTACTATGCTAGGAGGTGTAGCGTTGGGTTATTCTTCTCCATTGTGCACCCATAATGATGCATTATACTATTAATTTTCAACTATAAGTGTAACGTTGCCAAATGCATTTACTTGAGTTTCAAAAGGGTTTGCAACAAATTCATTTTGTGCAAATTCTGAAAACATCAAATTTGCGATAACGATAATTATAGCTACAACACCAGAGTAAAAAAAATAGAGAAGAAAAAGAAAAATTCCCATTCATTATGTTTAGTGAGACCACATCCCATCAATTCGGCTCATCAAATCTGACTGGAAATTCTAAAATTGTTTTTCCTATTATCATATTGTTTGTTTAGACTGCAATAGTTGAAGACAAATTTAACCAACTAATGCAACATGGCAACCACTAGTGGGAAAAAATTAAAATTAAAAAAAAATTAAAAAAAAATTCAATGGCGTTCTAAGATAGAAATCAAATGTTTGTGCATCAATGTAACTTATAAATCGTAGATTGACCTTCTAGGAGACAGAGCAATTATCTAGATATTTGATAGTTAGTAAAAAATATAGTAGATTTCTAGTCCTTGCCTCACACCTGCAAGGGAACTTCTTCCAGACAATTCAAACACCTTCTTACCCCACGCTTAAAACAAATTTCAGCATTGCAACCAATATTTTCATCAAACAAGCTACAAATTATATACTCTTGAAATCTCGAATATTGCAAATTTTCAAATGTTGTTGAAATTGGAGTTTTAATGAAAGGAGATTATAATTCTTACCCATCTTAGGTAGGATGCACCTAAAATTAACTCACTTTACTTGCCATTGTGGGTGTCTGAGATAATCATGTATAGTTATTTTAAATTATTTTGTTTTACTAGAATGTTCTGACATTCTTACCCCACGCTTAAAACAAATTTCAGCATTGCAACCAATATTTTCATCAAACAAGCTGCAAATTATATACTCTTGAAATCTCGAATGTTGCAAATTTTCAAATGTTGTTGAAATTGGAGTTTTAATGAAAGGAGCCTATAATTCTTACCCATCTTAGGTAGATTCTTAGATAGGATGCACCTAAAATTCACTCACTTTACTTGCCATTGTGGGTGTCTGAGATAATCATGTATAGTTATTTTAAATTATTTTGTTTTACTAGAATGTTATGACCTTCTTACCCCACTCTTAAAACAAATTTCAGCATTGCAGCCAATATTTTCATCAAACAAGCTGCAAATTATATACTCTTGAAATCTCAAATGTTGCAAATTTTTAAATGTTGTTGAAATTGGAGTTTTAATGAAAGGAGATTACAATTCTTACCCATCTTAGGTAGATTCTTAGATAGGATGCACCTAAAATTAACTCACTTTACTTGCCATTGTGGGTGTCTGAGATAATCATGTATAGCTATTTTAAATTATTTTCTTTTACTAGAATGTTTTGACCTTCTTACCCCACGCTTAAAACAAATTTCAGCATTGCAGCCAATATTTTCATCAAACAAGCTGCAAATTATATACTCTTGAAATCTCGAATGTTGCAAATTTTCAAATGTTATTGAAATTGGAATTTTAATGAAAGGAGATTACAATTCTTACCCATCTTAGGTAGATTCTTAGATAGGATGCACCTAAAATTAACTCACTTTACTTGCCATTGTGGGTGTCTAAGATAATCATGTATAGTTATTTTAAATTATTTTTGTTTTACTAGAATGTTCTGACCTTCTTACCCTACACTTAAAACAAATTTCAGCATTGCAGCCAATATTTTCATCAAACAAGCTGCAAATTATATACTCTTGAAATCTCGAATGTTGAAAATTTTCAAATGTTATTGAAATTGGAGTTTTAATGAAAGGAGATTACAATTCTTACCCATCTTAGGTAGATTCTTAGATAGAATTGATAGTTCTTTTGTGATTCGATAGGTGGTGAATTTCAGTCCAACTTCTACATAAGTGTTTCTTGGAATTTTCTTATTTGGTATGTAGAAGTCGTGAAATATATAACTGGTAGTTGAAATGTGATAAAGTGTTAAAGTGATTAGATTTCCCAAAGATAAATATGATTCAATGAACTCTAAATTAATTTCATAAGTTTAAGAGAAAGAATAGAGAATTTTTTTGTTAATGTTGATCAATCCTAAGCTTTCCATAACAAATTCATGGGATATTGTGCATCAATTAAGGGTTTACAACAGCCCCAATAACTCTCTTTAATTTTTGTGACTAGTCATAGTTACAATAAAATAATCTAGTGCTTGCTAATAACAACCGCGCAATAGTGGTCAAGATCCAAGTAGGAAAAACTATATGTGAATCAATCTTGTACGAGTTTCTGAATGAGTCGTGACTTTTTCCATCGCCAATTTCATGATCCCGGTCACAAGATAACTCTACCATTAGTTTGCCAATTTGATTCTCTAAATCTATTTGCTCAAATAATATTGCATCATCATTTGCTACTATACAAGTAGTCACATCAATTATATAGAGTAGCAAGAGCATTATCACACATAAATGAAATTGACTTTTTACTTGACCATGTTGTGTTGAATTTTATGAAACTTGGTGAATAAGCATGTGAAGGATTGAATAAAATACATAATGGATGTCATTCATAAATTTCTAAGATACAGTAATCATGTCTCTCTTGGAGCAATGTGATTCGAGGAGCTTCCAAAAATCTTTAAAATTATTTTTTAAGTTTTACTTACCCTTGTAACAAAGTGAGAATTATCAGCAAACAAAACTTAAGATATATTGGAACCAAATGTCACATAATCAAAACATTATCGATAAGAAAGAAGAATTTATGCAAATTGGGACTTCGATTTTTATCAAATGTCACATAAATTGTAAGTATGAAATTTTCATCAATAATATTTCATATTGATATACTTGTGAATTATTATAAAGATATATAAATTTAACAATCAATATGAAAAATATTTAAGAATACAAATAAGAACAACAAATGTTGTATCCTTCTACAATGAGTGTTTTGTTAGAAACTTGTAAAAGAAAAAATGAAAGAAATTTGACTAAATGAAAATGTGAAATGAGAGTCCAACCAATGAAAGGGTTATACAATTAAAAAAAAAAAGGTTGATTAAACTTCCTTTTCTATGGGAGTGAATATGAATCTTTCATGCCAAAAACATAACCCATTAAAGGAACATTCATGACATATATATATATAGCGTCCTAAAATTGCGACACTTGCAATTTCGACTGCATTTGGGTCTTCACGATGGCGGCGCAACACGGAACCTGAATGGAGACCCCGAAACTTGTTTATGACACCAAAAACTACATTTTTCAAGCACCCTGGCCTGATCCTCCTTGGACCCCGCTGTCCCTGGAGGTGGGACCATGGCACCCAGCACCCTGGTCCTTCAGGACTAGGGCGCCTAGCGCCCTGGTCCCTGGCCCTATTTTGGGCCCGGTCTCCTATGGGGCTTCGGGTCTTTATGTTTGCAATTTGGAAAATAGTACTTCCTGGTCGGCCCAAGGTCGGAAAAATCAGTCTTTTAACCCTAATTGACAAGTATATAAACTACATTTCCTCTCCCATTTAGAGGAGGAAGGATAGATATGTACAAGACGTGGAAACGATATTCAAGCATTCAAGCATTCCTTCAAGTAATTGATAATTCTAAGTCTCCATTCAAGGCTAAGTGTTGCATTCAAGACAAGGATTCAACCATTGAAGAGGAGATCACATGTCACATACAACATACAACATACAACAACATCTACACCTTCGCATGTAAGAATACAAACATTCTTACAACAAGGTACTAGTACTTGTTTTACATTACAATCATTTACATTTATAGCAATTTTTCATTTCTTGGTTAATTCCAAAACCGAGGTTTGACCTAAAGGAAAACCCCTCATCCCTAACCCCCCAATCATCCTCTCTTTTCTGTGTGTAGGTTGCAGGTACGCGGCTGTAATTGAAGATCTGGAATCCTTGTGCAGAGACGAACAGATCCCCCTTCGTTTCGCGGATTTTTCGGAGGACCGTGTGCACGTCGGGCACCATCGTCCCGTCAACTTTCGCTCAAATTTGCAGAACAACACCATCTTGACATTTTACTACTAATTCCAGGTCCGCAACTGCATATCATAATCCTATCTCTGTTTATAAGTGAATCTTTCATACTTTACATGCATTCCTAGTTCAATCATTCTTTCCACATTTCTTTACAAAAGAGGGTATTCTTGCTATCACAACCCTTGAAACTCATATAGAATCCAATCTTGCATTGCGTGGGATTGGATCTTGTGGGTTTCAACCCCTCTTTTGAATGTAAAGTCTCCCCTAAGTGAAAACCATCAACCCTAGTGACTCTCCCTTCTCTCTCCTTGGAGTTGGGGAGGGGAGAACAACTAGGGTTCGATTTTTCCGCTTTACATTTTGGTGAACCCGACGTGAACATCCTTTCTGATTATTCATGGTTAGATTTGAAAATTGGATTCCTTGATTACATTTCCATGTTTGATCTTTTGCAAAATTTTAGAGGTTAATTGCATAAAAACCCTAAATTTTCTTTTTAGTAATTGAGCTTGTGAAATGTTTAATTGTTAATGCTTGTTTCAGATCTGCCCTTCTACTACAAATTATCAAATCATACCTGTGCTTTAATTTTGAAAATTAAGTGGTTAAGTGTCAAAACCCTAATTTTTAAAACCCTCTTGATTCAACCTTTGTCCGATAATTTCACTGATCAAAACATCTCCAAATCGGTTGTAACTTTGGATTCTGCAATAAAATCACAATATCTTTCATCCCTGAAAATTTGGAAAAAAGTTGCGAGGACCATGTGCACCCCGAGCGCCATTGTCCCCGACATTTTTTCTGAAATTTCGGGAGCTAGATCTTTACTGTATTTTTCTGCTAAAATCCAGAATTTTGGCTGATTTTATCAATTTTAACACTTTCAAAATTAAAGTCAAAGTTGGTCTAGCGATTGCTTGGATTGAGGCTTTTAATCATTCAAAAATCATTGAAATTAAAATTCATGTCAAAATTGTGTTTCTTACAGTCCTAAATCTGAAAAGTGTGTTGGCATTCATTCGAAATTTCAGTGCTTTATTCAAATTCTTGCAATTTGTGACTTTTGAAATTAAGTGCTTAATTACAACAACTTTGATTTCCACTTTCAAAATTGAATTTTGCGTGAAATTGAGTCAACTTCTAAATTTCAAAACTTGCATTGCTCTTAACATTCCCTCTAAAATCATAAAATTCAAAATTTCAGTTTCCCTCTCTTTTTCAAAATTCAAATTTTGCATTTTTTCGACAATCTGGGTAGGGTTCAATTTTGAGATTGCAACTTTAATTTGGCCTATCTACAGATCGTAAAATCACTCAATTTTTTCAAGTTAGCTGTAAAATCATCATAACTTTCATCCCTAAAAATTTCGAAAAAAGTTGCGAGGACCGTGTGCACCCTGAGCGCCACGGTCCCAGACATTTTTTCTGAAATTTCGGGAGATTGTCCTAATTGTATTTAACAGCTTAAATCTATAAGATTGGCTGATTTTACTGAAATTTGCTACCTCTAAAATTCAAAATCTTCTATCTTTCTTTAGTGCATGAGTTTTACAACAATAAGCCCTACTTACACTATTCCCGTTAGACGAAGCCTTAGAATTAAGTCCTTCCAAGGTTTAATTACTGAGGAGATGGAACCTAATTTGAATGGCCTTTTTAACGAGGACATGGGTAATTCCTCTAATCCTCTTAATGATGAAGAAGCTCTCCATGAGGTTTCTGTAGAACAACTTTCAAAATTGGATAATCAATTTGACAATTTTCGACAATGGATGTCTCAAGAATACCCTGATAGTCAAGCTCTTCCTTTAATTGAGGGTCTAAAACGTATGCTTCAAAGTGATAAGAATGGAATTGATATCTTGCATGGTATTGCACACATTGTGGATTCAAATGTGATGCCTATGAAGAGTTGTGCTGAAACTTTGGGTTATACACAACCTCCTACTCAAGACAATCATTATATTCCTTTGGCGACTTCTATTGCTAGTATACCTACTTTTACATCAAACATAATGACTACTTCAATACAAGACATTCCTCCTATGATCACTAGTCATGGGGGAAATCCTTCTTCAATTAACCCTCTTCCTTCATTCAATCCGACTTCTTCATTCATTCCTTCAATAAGTGTTCCTATTATATCTCCACAAATAAACATGACACAAGGGGGCAATTCATTTAACCCTTCCATTCCTCCTTGTAGTGTTCCTCCTTTCCAATCATCTCCTATGACTAACTATCATAGTGTGCCACCACCTTACTCTCTACCTTCTTTCAATAACATAACACCTCCATCTCAATCTAACACATCTAATATGAACTCTTCAACTGAAGCGACCATTAACAATCTTGCACAAACTGTCTCTTCTTTACAGCAACAAATTGCCTCTATGAATCAATCTAAGTTTAGTGTGCCCAAATTTGATGTTGCGAGCCCACTTTCTCTTGACATTGTTCGAGCTATCCCCCCTAAACATGTTGAAATTCTGCATTTGGAGCTTTATAATGGTAAGGGTGATCCTCTAACACATGTTAAGACTTTTCAAACAATATGTACTGATTTTGCTTATGACCAAAGGTTGCTTGCAAAACTGTTTACTAGAACATTAAGAGACAAAGCTCTACAATGGTATTGCTCATTGCCTTCCTATTCTATTACATCTTTCGAACAACTTGCAAATGCTTTCATTCAACAATTTAAAAACAATATAAGTCCCAAAGTTACTTTGATTGATTTAATGCATTGCAAACAAGGTGTTAAAGAAAAAGTGATTGATTTCATTGGTAGATATAAGCATTTGTATGCTCAAATTTATTTTCCAGTGCCTGACAATGATATTCAAAGAATCTTCATTTCTAACTTACAAAAAGATATTCGAGATAAACTTCTATTTTCTGAGTTTACTTCTTTCCAACAATTGTGGGCAACTCTTCACAATTATCAACTGACTGTGAGTCAAATGGAACAATCACATCCTATGACTCTGAGTGATAAGAGTGATAGTAGTCAACAACCATTTGGGAAGTTTAAACCGAACAGAGAGTCCATTAAATTCAATGAAAACATCATCAACAACAATGTGAATGCAGCATCAGGTGTGCCTCCTATTTCTAAGTTTTTCAAGAAAGAAAGAAAGTTTACTCCTTTGAATGAATCATTGAATAGTATTATGAATAAGTTATTGGAACAAAATGTGCTTACTCTTCCTCCTATAAAGCAAATAGATCCTGCAAAGATTAACTCACCCTATTTTGATAACAAATCTTTTTGTCAATTTCATCGTCATCCTGGGCATGATACTGAAAAATGTTTTGCTTTAAAGGGAAAAATTCAAGATTTGATTGATAATAATACTATTTATGTTTCTGGAGTGAATGATAAAGGCAACACATCTGTAGCTCCTCTTAACCAAAATCTTCAAATTTTTACTGATCCATTGCCTTCTCATACCTCTAATGCGATTGATACTACTGATTCCTCTGTCTCACCTGATGATCTTGTGTCTATGACTCCAAATGTGATTAACTTTGTGGAGCAGCAGAAAATCCCTAAAGAACTTTCCATCACCTTTTATTCTAGTGAAACTATCAGGGCACCTGATGGTCCTTTATATATAGTTGCAAAAGTCAAAAATACACCTTGCCATGGAGTGCTTATTGATCCTTCTTGCATGGTTAATGTCATTACTGAAGAATTCCTTTTTACTTTGCAATTGAATCAAGTGATCTATGATGAAACAAATGTGGTTGTGAAACTATTTGATGCATTTTCTTCTCCTGCAATTGGTTCTATTACATTACCTATTGAGGTCCATAACAAATCCCTTGATGTGGACTTTGCTATTATTCCATCATCCGAACAATTTCGTGTGAAGCTAGGCTATCCTTGGCTATCTTCCATGAAAGCTATTGCTTCTCCTATTCACAAGTGTTTGAAATTTTCCCATAATGGTGAAGTTGTTACTGTCAATCATAGTCTCTTTAAACCAGCTGAAAGAACTTCTAGCGTTCCTCTTGATTATTTTTGGCCTAAACAATTCCAATCCCTTCCTCTGCGAAGTGATCATCTTTTCAAATCTTATCAAAGGTGGAAAAAAGATATGATCCTATCTCTAAGTGAACCTAGAACACCCAAACTTGACATTCCTATCATTCTTGAGAAGGAAGTTTTTCCTTTGAAAGATAAAACTAATGTCTTTCCTCAAGAAGATTCCCAACCCATCCCTATGGATGTGACTATGCCTATATCTAATAAACTTCCTAAAAGTAGACCTATACCTCCTCGTCATGATGGACTTGGTCTCCTTCCTAAACCAAATATTCCTCCCTTATATGGAGCAGTTCCTCCTCCTTCCTTTTATGGAGAGAAGAGACCTTCCTCTTCTCATATTTTTCAACCTAAGAGACCACAACCTAAACACCCAAGTGATAAGGATGAGAACATTCCTCCTCCTCAATCTTCGTAACTTCCTACTAAGACTAGACGAAATCGTTCTGCACGTGAACGCCGATGAAAGCGTCGTCTTAGAGCTCAGGCAGCTTCTTCTCAAACTTTGCAATCCCCAAAAACACCTTCAACTAATATTATTCCATTTTCTCCTCAGCCGACGATTGAGCCGAAATCTCCTAAACATAAGATGCATGATGGTCTTGATCCTGTGCGAGTTAAAGACCCTATTTTTATAAATCTTGATGATGATATAGATGAAAATGTTACTTCTCTTGCTTCTGATAGTGAATATGAACTTGTTGATGTTGATAACCATTTATCTAACGAATTTTCTAAAGCACTTATCCTAGCTCCTAGACAAGAACACTGTGGCTTGGGGTATGAACATAGCCCTTGTTTGGATCTTGTGATAGCTCCATCTACTGTGTTGGATGTTCTTCCTCTAGCATGTTCCCTACCTTCCCGAAACATTGATCAGCAAGATCGGGGGGTAGATGACGTGCTAGACTAGTTCATTAGCATAGCAGACTCTCTCCTCCTCTCTTTTGTTACTTCTTCTATGTGTTATTCTCATTCTTCTATTTGTTGTCCTTAATGTTGTCTACTTGAGGACGATGCAAAACATTGAGATCTCTTTTGGTCTCTCTCATGTTGACTCAAAAGACACATGTGTTCCCTTCTTCTAGGTGACCTTCCTTGATTGGGGAAAGAAGAACAATTATGCATACATACATATGATATACATAAATTATCATACAGCATACTGACCCCGAGGAAAGCGAAGTCACCTTGTGCTTTGAGTTTTGTGTCTATTATCCTTGGGCTTATCTCACACTTGGGGGCTAAATCCTTGCGATAACGTGCTCCTTCTCATTTCTTATATGTATCACTACCTTAAAGCAATCACCCCCGATGAGGCGTGTGCGATCGCTTTAACGTAGGGGGGCATACATCCCGTTCATATCTTTTCAAGATACTTGAAAATTTCTTGACAAACTTAGCTTTGCCTTGAAAATTTTTGATATCTTTCTTGCATGACTCATAGTGAGGGAACCTTACTACTGACAGTCATGGTTCTCCCTCATGATCTTCCCTTTTACTTTGTCAATCGAAGTTGTAATATCCTTAGTCCACTGGGGGCTTGGTGTATCTTGCCTCCTTGACGTGGTGAAAGTTTTTCAATGTTGTTTCCTTGTACTTTACCGGAAGTATGAGCGTACGCTTATACTCCTGCTAAAGTGGGGGCTAAATGTAGCGTCCTAAAATTGCGACACTTGCAATTTCGACTGCATTTGGGTCTTCACGATGGCGGCGCAACACGGAACCTGAATGGAGACCCCGAAACCTGTTTATGACACCAAAAACTGCATTTTTCAAGCACCCTGGCCTGATCCTCCTTGCACCCCGCTGTCCCTGGAGGTGGGACCATGGCGCCCAGTGCCCTAGTCCTTCAGGACTAGGGCGCCCAGCGCCCTGGTCCCCCAGGACCATGGCGCCCAGCGCCCTGGTCCCTAGCCCTATTTTGGGCCCGGTCTCCTATGGGGCTTTGGGTCTTTATGTTTGCAATTTGGAAAATAGTACTTCCTGGTCGGCCCAAGGTCGGAAAAATCAGTCTTTTAACCCTAATTAACAAGTATATAAACTACATTTCCTCTCCCATTTAGAGGAGGAAGGATAGATATGTACAAGATGTGGAAACGATATTCAAGCATTCAAGCATTTCTTCAAGCAATTGATAATTCTAAGTCTCCATTCAAGGCTAAGTGTTGCATTCAAGACAAGGATTCAACCATTGAAGAGGAGATCACATGTCACATACAACATACAACATACAACAACATCTACACCTTCGCATGTAAGAATACAAACATTCTTACAACAAGGTACTAGTACTTGTTTTACATTACAATCATTTACATTTACAGCAATTTCTCATTTCTTGGTTAATTCCAAAACCGAGGTTTGACCTAAAGGCAAACCCCTCATCCCTAACCCCCCAATCGTCCTCTCTTTTCTGTGTGTAGGTTGCAGGTACACGGCTATAATTGAAGATCTGGAATCCTTGTGCAGAGACGAACAGATCCCCCTTCGTTTCGCGGATTTTTCGGAGGACCGTGTGCACGCCGGGCGCCATCGTCCCGTCAACTTTCGCTCAAATTTGCAGAACAGCGTCGTCTTGACATTTTACTGCTAATTCCAGGTCCACAGCTGCATATCATATTCCTATCTCTGTTTATAAGTGAATCTTTCCTACTTTACATGCATTCCTAGTTCAATCATTCTTTCCACATTTCTTTACAAAAGAGGGTATTCTTGCTATCACAACCCTTGAAACTCATATAGAATCCACTCTTGCATTGCGTGGGATTGGATCTTGTGGGTTTCAACCCCTCTTTTGAATGTAAAGTCTCCCCTAAGTGAAAACCATCAACCCTAGTGACTCTCCCTTCTCTCTCCTTGGAGTTGGGGAGGGGAGAACAACTAGGGTTCGATTTTTCCGCTTTACAATATATATATATATATATATATATATATATATATAACCCCACTAAATTTCTTGTATATAAAGTGTTTAAGAATTTGGAGACATGGATAAAGTAAACATGGTAAAAGTTATGAAAGTATAAATAACTAGGGAAAGCAAGGTATTCACCCTAACCACTTTGAAATTAGAAATTGCATATTCTTAATAGATTCTCCACATATTGAGAATTAAACCTTCTTATTTTAGATAAGGTATAAATAATGTCAATGAAGCTATAAGTTACATTGTGGGCCCATAACCCATAGGTCCTAAGATCATTTTTAAAATTGGTAAAATACTAAGCTACTATAATATGCTAGTTAAATAATACAATGGCTTAAAATATTTGGAACTAAAATGTTTCTCTTAGCCGTAGACATGGGGACATGTACAATTTTTAAAGGGGAGGAACCACCTCTAAAATAAAATATGTGGACTAGATTAACTAGGTATATTTAGAACTTCATTTGATGATATCCAATTTTGAAGATGTTATGCTTGCAACAATATTAAAAAGAGGTTATGAAGGCCTTGTCTTATCCTCACAAGTTAGAATTTATCTCAAGGTTAATCATATTTTGGTCTTTAATGGTTGTATAATCAAATTGACAAACATTGTGATAGAAATGGGAAACCCAACAAATAAAGGTTATATGGTTTCTTGGGACCATAGAGATTTTTACAGATCACTAATATAGAACTTCCTTGTACTTTCTATAATTTTTATTATGATTTTCCTACAAAAAAACAATCTATAGCCATCATTAGGTTTCATTGATCTTGTTGAGCCTCATCTTCTAGGACACAAGCTAGGAAAATCATCTTTGGTATAGAAAATGAACTTTTTAATCAAACCTGTTGGCCATTTGGTGGAATTGATTATGTGTTGCATTGATGATTTGTCATTGATTCTAACACTAGTTGTTTGGATGCTTTACCGACACTCTTTTGGTCCCCGTAGGTTGAGTGGTTTCTGGTTGATTTGGATCTGGCATGATCCGATAGGCTCCAATATGATTTGGTTATGGAATTGGCTTGTTTGTGATACGCATGCTCATATTTGGTTAGTTGGTTTTGGTCTGGTGATCAGATGCTATCCTATTTGCTTGGAATCTTAGCTTCTAGTTCTGGCAAGGGTTTCATTGGCAGAGCTTTTGATGATCTTTGTTGAATTGCATAAGTGGTGTTGGTGAAGCTTCTGGTGGATTTTCACGATGTTGTTGATGATCATGTTTGAGACTTGGCGAATGGAGATCATTGCTATAGTGTGTGGACCTATACTGGGTCCCGGTTGATCTAGGTTATGGACTGGCTTTAATGTAACGTGTGGATTGGACCTCATGATGTGTTTCTGGGATATCTTATGTGTTGGATATTATTTGTTTGGTCTAAGACCGACATGGTTTGTAATTATGTAATTGGTTTATTAACTGGTGGCCGACCTAATTGTTTATAGTCAAGGGTTTGTATATATAGATGTAAGATCTCATTGTAGATCATCATGGTTAGGAAAAAGGTCATGGTCAAGGAATGTATTGTGCGAATAATGTAATATCATTCAGGCAGAGGATTTGGTCAATCATTGGAGATCGAATTGGGTTTATGTAAGAGGATTTAGTCCTCTGGTATTGAGCTTAACCGGAACTATACTCGGGCATAAGAGATGCTATCTTTCGTAGTTCAACACTTCTCTGGATTGTAGTCTGGATATATACATAGTCAATGAGGCTCCTATTGTGATGAGAAGTGTGCTCTAGGTTGTTGGCCTTCCTGCAAGTGCAGGCCCCTAAATTCTAATTCACATACTTACTGCAGAAGTATTATATGACTGTGGGTAGGCTTCCCACTGTGGTTTTTCCCTTTACCGGGTTTTCCATGTATAAATCTTGGTGTCATGTGGATTTTTTTTATTTTATGATTATTGTTTATTCTTAATTGGTTTAACTGCTATTCTGGTATTAATGTTTTGGGTTCTGGTATTAAAGTTTTAAATTGCTAATAGTTCTGGTAATCTGAGACAACTGATTCACCCCCCCCCTCTCAGTTATCTTCCAGTTATTGAACTGTCTAATAATTAGTATCAGAGCTTTGGTCCTCTCTGTAGAAAGCTTAACCACTTGAGGAAGATCATATGGCATCTAACATTTCAAGTTCATCCAATTCTTCTGGAGCTATCTTTCAAAGGGATATTCTAAGGCTTGATGGAGCAAATTACAAAGTACGGAAGATTCAGATGGAGACTCATCTGAGATGTCTTGGCAAGGATATTTGGGAGATCACACAGAATGGTCTCACACCTTATAATTTGGGATCTAGCAATCCTCCTCCGGCAAACCTGGACAAGGAGCTTGACAATGATTGTAGAGTAAGAGAATCCCTCTTGTGTGCACTTTCTAATCAACAAATAATGGGATTAACTGACAAATCATCTCGAAAGGCTATATGGGATAAGTTGGACACTCTTAATGAAGGTGACCCTACAATGAAGATTGCTAAACTTGATCGTTACCGGGTGAAATATGAAAACCTGACGATGGAAGAATATGAAAGGTATACTGCATTCATGGAAAGGGTAAATGAGATTGTTATGGGAATTCAATGTTGTGGTGGAACTCTGAGCGAAGATGAAATTATTTCTAAAGTCCTGAGAGCCCTACCACTGGATTATAAAATGAAGGTTACTGCTATTAATGAGTTGAGAACAATGGCTAATACATTTGTCAACAGAGATACTTTGGTTGGGAAACTATCTGCTTTTGAGCTTGAAGAATTTGGACCTTCTGGAGTTGTGAAGTCTAAACCTGGTTTTCATGCATCTACATCTACAACCGGTAAGCAAGACTGGAAAGCTTTGTATGCAAAGGAATTAGAAGGTATGAAGAGAGAAGATGATGAGTTTGAGAAACTTGAAGCACTATTTGCTAGAAGAGTACCTAAAGTACCAGTAGGAAGTAAGTATGAAGGAAAAGCACCTTTTAAATGTTTTGCATGTAATAAGATTGGTCATTTTGCATCTAGATGTCCTGAAATGAATTCAATATTTGAAGAAAGAGCTAGAAGATCATTTAAAACTAACCCTAGATATTAGAACAAGTACAAATACAAGAAAAATAGAGACAAATCATGCTACATAGCAGATGAGGAAGGCAATACTGATTCTAATGATGAACTAGCAGAAGACTCTGCTAGTGGTTCCAGCAATGGGAAGGAATGGGTGTTCTTGGCTATAAAGAAAGATGATCCGGTACTGGAAGTGAATGTATCTAAAGAGAAAGCACTTGCTGCTAAAATTGAAGACAAGCATAAATTGGTAATTGACAGCGGTTGTTCACATCATATGACTGGAGATAAAGGGAAGTTTCTATCTTTGCAAGAATTTGATGGCAATCTAGTTAGATTCGGAGATGACAAAGCATGTATGATCAAAGGAAAAGGAACTATATCATTGGATGGTAAGAACAATACTGACAATGTTTATTATGTTGAAGGTTTAAGGCATAATCTTTTGAGTGTAGGACAATTGGTAGATAAGGGATTTCAATTACAGTTCAAGGATGGAAAATGCAAAATCATTAACAGATCTGGTTTAGAGATTGCAACTAGTACACAGACAAAAGGTAATATATTTCATCTGAACTTCAGTGAGAAGACATGTTTGATTACACATATTGATGAGAGTTGGCTATGGCATAAAAGGTTGTGTCATGTGAATTTTGATTGCATTGTGAAGATCAGTTCAACTAAGACAATTAGGTATACACCTAAGATTGTGAAGCCCTATAATCTAGTATGTAGCGAATGTCAAACAGATAAACAGGTCAGAACCTCTTTTAGGAGTATACAAGATAAATCAAATAATGTTTCTTGATCTTATTCATACTGATTTGTGTGGCCCTACTAGAGTTAAAAGTTTTCCAAGTGATAGATATTTCATGCTAATCATTGATCATTATTCTAGAATGATGTGGGTTACTTTTCTGAAAGAAAAATCTGGAGCATTTGAAAAGTTTAAAAGCTTTATGGCTAAAGTGGAAACTGAGACAGGATTGAAGATTAAATGTTTGAGGTCAGATCATGGTGGATAATTCACATCCGGTGAGTTTAATAACTTTTGTGAGAAGCATGGTATAAGAAGACAATTTTTTGCTCCCCGAACACCTCAACAGAATGGGGTTGTGGAAAGGAAGAACAGAACTATCGTGGATGCTGCTAGAACAATGATGATGGAAGCTAGTCTGCCTCATATCTACTAGAGAGAAGCAGTTAGCACAATAGTTTATACATTCAATAGAGTACATATCAAAGGATAAACCGGTAAGACACCTTATGAATTATGGTTTGGCAATACACCTACAGCTAAGTATTTCACAAAATTTGGTAGTAAATGTTATATCATGAGAGATGATATCATTGGGAAATTTTATCCTAGATGTGATGAAGGCATATTTCTTGGTTATTCTAATGAAATCAAAGCATATAGATGTTATAACAAGAGATTGTAGAGAATTGTGGAGAGTGCTAATGTCAAAGTAGATGAGTTGAACAAAAGTCAAATTAGAGTTTATAAGAAGGAACCAGCAGTGGAAATGATTATATCTAAACCTTTAGCACCTTTACCAGAACTGAGTGTTGAACTAGTTACTCCGGCAGTATCAGAGAATTATACAGTAATTGAAGAATAGGGAAGAGGAACAGAAAGTCAGAAGACTCCTAGGTATGTGAGATTGATTCATTCAGAAGATTAGATAATTGGGGATAAGAGCAATGGAGTGATGACAAGAAGAAGACTGGCAACTAATGAGGTATGTTTAATTTCACAAGTTGAACCGGTATCAATAATTGAGGCATGTAAAGATGAATATTGGTTGAAAGCTATGGAAGAAGAATTAGATCAGATTGAGAAAAATAACACATGGACCTTGGTTCCCCAGCCTAAAAATAAAAATGTTATTAGAACTAAATGGGTTCTTAGAAATAAATTGAATGAGGATGGTCAAGTTATAAGGAATAAGGCTAGATTGGTTTGTAAAGGATATTGTCGGAAGGAAGGACTTGATTATGGAGAGACTTTTTCACCTGTAGCTAGAATTGAAGCTGTAAGATTATTTCTTGCCTATTCTACTTATAAAAACTACAAGGTTTATCAGATGGATGTTAAATGTTCATTTTTTAATAGGGATCTTGATGAGGAAATTTATATTGAGCAACCTGATGGTTTTTCACTATCATATGATACAAATATGGTTTGCAGGTTAAGGAAAGCTTTATATGGATTGAAACAAGCATCTAGAGCTTGGTATGCAAGGTTGGATAAATATCTTTTGAAGCTTGGTTTTACTAAGAGTAGTGTTGACAGTAATTTATATTATAAGATCGTTGATGATGATACACTGATTATTGAAGTATTTGTTGATGATATTATTTTTGGAGGTGAAGATAAGTTATGCATAGAATTTTCTAAGAATATGGAGAAATAATTTGAGATGTCTATGATTGGTGAGATGAAGTTTTTCTTAGGTTTATAGATTGCTCAAACTGACAAAGGTATTTTCATCTGTCAAACTAAATATGCTAAGGAATTATTGAAGAAATTTGGTATGGGAGATTCTAAATCGGTAAGTACTCCTATGGTTACAACTGAGAAATTGACAAGAAAAGATGTTTCTGTACTGGTAAATCCTACAAGATACAAATCTATGATTGGAGATCTGCTTTATTTGACTCAGACTAGGCCTGACATTATGAATGTTGTTTGTATTGTTTCAAGATTTCAAAGTGATCCTAGAGAGAATCATGAGATTATCATGAGGATTTTTAGATACTTGAAAGGTACATCAAAATATGGATTGTGGTACCCTAAGGATGATAAGTTTACCTTATGTGCATAAACAGATGTTGATTGGCCTGGAGATGTTGATGACCGGAAAAGTACTTTTGGTGGAGCTTTCTTTCTTGGAAAGAAGTTGGTATCATGGATCAGCAAGAAACAGTCATGTACTTCTTTATCTACTGTTGAAGTTGAGTATGTTGTTGTTGTTGCTAACTGTACACAAGTTTTATGGATGAAGCAAATGTTAAAGGATATAAAGGTGGATTGTGATGCACTAGTAGTTATTCGCTGTGATAACTCTGCTACTATTGATATATCAAATAATCTGATATTTCATTTGAAAACAAAGCACATATCTATCAAGTATAATTTTTTGAAGGAAAAGGTGGAAAAAAATGAAGTTAGACTAGTTTATGTGAACACCAAAGAGAAGATTGCAGATATTTTCACTAAACCTTTGCCCAAGGAATCATTTGAGTACCTGAGAGACAGATTGGGAGTTTCTGCTCCTCCGGTAGAGACTTAATTGATGCAGTTTGGCATCAGTCCAGCATGCATTATCAGAGATACTATTCATTTCGACACTGATGTGGGATGCTACTGCTCAGGGGGAGTAGTCAACTTTGTGATTCAGTGGTTTATGTTTTTGCTTTGATATTTTTGTCAGATTTCTGGCATTGATGTCAAAGGGGGAGAGATATTGATATGAAAAAGACAAAGAAAGAAAAATAAAAAGTCACAAGGAGAGATATGAAAAAGAAAATTAAAGGGGAGAGATATTGACATTCAAAGCTGTATGTGGGAGATTATTGGTTGTCTTCCATTGGGGGACACTTGTTTGGCATTTCTTGGTACTTAGATATTTTTCACATCTAGTGTTACCATCAATGCCAAAGGGGGAGATTTTTGGCCATTTGGAGGAATTGATTATGTGTTGTATTGATGTTTTGTTATTGATGCCAACACTAGTTGTTTGGATGCTTAACCAGCACTCTTCTGGTCCCGGTAGGTTGAGTGGTTTTTGGTTGATTTGGATCCGACATGATCTGGTAGGATTTGGTATGATTTGGTTATGGAATTGGCTTGTTTATGATGCTCATGCTCATATTCGGTCAGTTGGTTTTGGTCTAGTGATCAGATGCTATCCTGTTTGCTTGGAAGCTTAGCTTCTAGTTCCGGTGAGGGTTTCACCGATAGAGCTTTTGATGAAGATCTTTGTTGAATTGCATAAGTGGTATTGGTGCCACTTCTGGTGGAGTTTCAAGATTTTGTTGGTGATCATTTTCAAGACTTGGTGGATGGACATCATTGCCATAGCGTGTGGACCTATACTAGGTCCCGATTGATCTAGTTTATGGACTGGCTTTAATGTAACGTGTGGATTGGACCTCTCAATGTGTTTTTGGGATATCTTATGTGTTGGATATTATTTGTTTGGTCTAAGGCTAACTTGGTTTGTAATTATGTAATAGGTTTATTAACTGGTAGCCGACCTAATTGTTTATGGTCGAGGGTTTATATATATATAGATGTAAGATCGCATTGTAGATCATCATGGTTAGGAAAAAGGTCATGGTCAAGGAATGTATTGTGTGAATAATGTAATATCATTCAGGCAGAGGATTTGGTCGATCATTGGAGATCGAATTGGGTTTATGTAAGAGGATTTAGTCCTCTGGTATTGAGCTTAACCAAAGTTTTACTTAGGCATAGGAGATGTTATCTTTTACGGTTCAACACTTCCCTAGATTGTAGTCTAGATTTCTATGTAGTTAGTGAGGCTCCTTTTGTGATGAGCAGTGCACTCTAGGTTGTTGGCCTTCCTACAAGTGCAGGCCCCTCAATTTTAATTCACATACTTACTGCATAAGTATTATCTGACTGTGGGTAGGCTTCCCACCATGGTTTTTCCCTTTACCTAGTTTTCCACATATAAATCTTGGTGTCATATGGATGGTTTTTATTCTATGATTATTGTTTATGCTTAATTGGTTTAACTGCTATTATGGTATTAACGTTTTTGGTTCTGGTATTAAATTTTTAAACTGGTAATAGTTCAGGTAATCTGAGACAATTGATTCACCCCCCCCCCCCCCTCTCAGTTGTCTTCTGGTTATTGATCTGTCTAACAAAACCAACCTTCATCCTTGGAGTAAAATAAAGGAAAGGTTTTACCTAATGTACTCTATGAAATTAATAACTTGATATTTGTTATTATTATTATTATTAAGATGTTTGGAAAGATTATTGTGTTCTATTTTATTGTGCTTTGTTATTGGACTTGATCTACCCAATAACTTTGTATATGTTTTTGTTTTGTACTTGATATGTGTAAAGTGGATATTCATGTAGTTTGGAATGCATGAATGTCACCCATGTAATGTATGTTGAGTATATAAATTTTTTACTTTTATAAATTATGAGTGGCCATATAGTACATGACATACATGGCAAGTTTTGTGTGATCACATGATGATAATTTTATAACAAAAAAAGAGTTACTTGAATGAGTATAGTGATTAAACATAAAAACTATAATTAGTTATTTAAAATGCATGATATATTTCATGAAAAAATTATATAATCCTTATCATAATTTTCATTATGAAAAATGATTATTGAATTTGTGAATTTAAAAAATAAAACAAAAGGAATTATTCAAAGAAGCTCTATGAATTAAAAGATGAAAAGAATGCAAGTGAAGTAAAATAGAAATAGAAACATAATCAAGTATGCAAATATTGAAAGTCAATAATTTCATTTATTGATTACATGTTCTTTGAGTTGTAATGCATATGCATCTCTTGCTACTGAGGATAGTAGCTCAATTACAGGGGGAGAAATGTTATGGGACTCTTTCCCCAAAGTAAATATAAATTTAATGAAAATTATTATTTTTTAAATGAAATAATTATATTTTTTAAATGATAATTAAAACCTTCATGAAAGGGTGTGATGGCTTGAAATACCAACCCTTATGGCTTATATAATTCAGTTATGTGAGAATTGGAAAAAAGAGGGAAGATGATACATAGAGAATAATACAAGAGAAGGATAAATTGAAAGAAGCACAAGAGAGGGGATAGTTAAGGTCTGGTGGTTGGGCATTGGGCATTGGAGAAGGGGCATACAATGTGTGTCCAACTCAGGGTACAGCATACACCCAGGAGTGTCCTGGCTAGGGCTATGTTTATTTCATGTCGTGAAGGCATGTGGGCTTTTGTGTAGGAACCATGTCCTCCTGGAGTGCCTCCTTGCCTAGAAACCCTAGGCCTATAACTAATCCTCCATGTGCAAGAAAGGAGCCTCTCCGTGATTTACATATATGTATTAATTAATTTCCTTTAGTCATTGCCCTAATGTTTCACTGCTGCAAATTATTATCTCAATGTTTTATTATTGATTATTGATATATATATGAATGTTGATAAAAGATTTCATCCTTGAATGTGTATACACTTAAAAATGGTCTGAAGATAATTAATTGAATAAGAAATTATTTAATTAATCCCCCTCCCTAATGTAATCGAATTCATCAACAATTTGATTAAATCCTCCCTTTTCATCTACTTATTAATAAATCTAAGGATTTATTTAATAGTTTCATTTCAATAATCCCCTTTGATTAATTAATTTAAATTAGTTAATTCTTCCCCATTCAAATTCATTTCTTCTAATCTTCTAATTAATTAAAACAAATTAGTTTTTGAGTTATTGAGAATTAATTAGTCTTTTCCTATTATTTGAATTTCTAATTTCACATTACCCACATGCCTCCTAACTTCTAACCACCTAACCTAACCACTTCTAAACCTAACCCATTCCATCTAACCCTAGGTTTAATTAAACCTGCCTTAGCTTGCACATCCTAACCTCCTTATCCTAACCTCCTATGGTGTGGATACTCTCCCCTTGAGACACATGGCATTCTTGGGCCACATGTCCCCTCTCTTGGAAGCCTCTTGAAATTTGTCACCATAGAGATGAAAAATGTTCCCTTTCATCCAACCTCTTCTAGAAGCCTCTTGACACTTGTCACCATAGAGATGACAAATGTTCCCTTTCATCCAACCTCTTTTCCAACCTCCTCTAATTTCACCATTGATATCTTCAGACCCAATCTTGATCGTTGATTCCTGCCACCTCACCCCTGGCCTTGGAAATCATATAAATAGACCCCATTTTGGAGCAATAATCATCCCATCTCATTTGCATTTCAAGCATTGTTACTATAGGCATAATATCTCTTAGCATATCATTTGGGCATTATTATTATAGGCAATTGCATTCTTAGATCTAGCTTATTTTCTAGCATAATTGTTGAATCGTGTAGCTTAATCTTCTCTTTTCTAGCTTAAATGCATCATTATCATATCAAATCCTTCATCTAGGTGTAGTCGAGTCAATGGAATTTACTTATCTAGATCTGAGAGCAAATCTACACTCGCATTTATTAGGAGGCAATAGATCGATTAGCCATGGTTTTATCTTTATTTGTTCTAAATTTGTTAACCATGCTTGTAATGATCTATTGAGTGTTTTGTGTTGCAGCTGCAGGTATACAATTCATCCTACCGAACCAATATCACACCTCACTTCAAAGAGGGGCAAAATGTATACACTTAAAAATGATCTGAATATAATTAATTGAATAAGCAATTATTTAATTAATCCCCCTCCCCAATTTAATCAAATTCATCAGTAATCAATCTACTTATTAATAAATCTAAGGATTTATTTAATAGGTTCATTTCAATGATCCCCTTTGATTAATTAATTCTTCCCCATTCAAATTCATTTCTTCTAATTAATTAAAACAAATCAATTTATGAGTTGTTGATAATTAATTAGTCTTTTCCTATTATTTGAATTTCTAAATTCAAATTACCCACATGCCTCATGTTAGACTCAAATTTTGATTTCCCTTCTATCCTTCCTGTAAGAAATAAAATAACTTTATCTACATATGAAAAGATCAGGTAAATAGAACTCAAGAGTAACATATAACAAGGTTTTGAGACCTTCTACACTTTGAACTTATCCAAAGTTCAGGTGGATATACCTTCTGTGAATATTTTCACACTTTAAAATTGAGATCCACAATAAACCAGTGCTAAAAACCTGTGGATTTCATCACCTCAACATAACTGAAACACTAGAAGAAAAACTTGTATTCATTTTTAGTATTGATCTTCAAGAAAAGATAGAAAGAAATCCTACAATTGGATACCAGTGCCTTATCCAGGCCACAGAGTCACCTAAATCAAGCAATAATTTTCAAAACTGAACATTCTCATACATCTCATCATCTCGGATTTTATGAACCCCATACATGCCTAACATATACATAGGTCCTCTCCCATTTAACTAAAACAATTCATCAGATTCATAGCAACAAACAATAGATTTGCTAACAGAAGTATTTTTTGCACATTTAATCCCTCTCCTGAAGAGAAAAGCCAGAAATAACGTCTATAAGATTGCCTTACAATCCATGCTCATTCAAACAACCCTAGATTATCCAAATGAAACCAGCAAACTAAAGAATGCACACCAGAAGACAAAGAAATTTTAGGCCTGGAACTTTGATCTGTGTATTTATATTCATTCTTGAAAATATTACATAACTCAGAGTAATCTGCTTAAAACCAAAAAAAAGCCCTAAATATATTTTGCCAGAGCTTCTTTACAAAATTCTTGTGATCCCTTTTTTACTAGTCCTGGTACCCATTTATAATATGATGGATGCTTACAAGCTTCGGATAATTTCTAAGAAAAGTTTGTTACAGACCGCAATATTCTCCAAGAAGCAGTTACAAGTCCTTTTCAGAATCAACGGCCTCTTCAGTTGGTTGCTCCACTGCAACATCTTCTAGGTGTTCTAGAATATCTTCTCTTTGTCTGGCATACTTGTCTTTCCACTCCTGGAACACGTCATCACTCGGCCAAGAGAAGCTAACAATCTTCTTCTTCATCCCTTCCAGCCTTTTCCAAGTAACTATTAACTGCCCAATTTCTGTTTCTATGAAACCATAATGTGATTTTACCTTTTCAATTTCCTCAATTGTTTTGACAAATAAGGACATGTCATCAGTGTTAATGATTTCATTGACCCTTTGGGATAATTTATGGTCCAGCTTTTCCAGCCATGTCTTCTCCTCTTTTAACTGAGTAGAACCAACAAAACCCCCTGGAAACAACTCATACTTGTGATCAGAATATTCTTTTCTATACAATTTGGCTTTTCTTTTCACACATGTCCTTTCTTCTGAGAGTATATTCATTTCTTTTATGAATTCACACGTGGATCTGAGATTGTCATTTGCCTCTGCATCTGCATGGGATGAACACATAAGCTCTAATTATTTTCCCCTAGGCACCCACTTACTCAGAATTGGTTCCAAAGTGGTCTCATCTTCTCTTAATTCAGTCAAAATATTCAGAATCCTCTTCTTAGAAATATGAACGATAGAGGCCCTAACTGAATCAACAAAATTCAAAATTGTGGCTTTTACCTTTTCCTCATATTTGCTTGCAAATAGGGCTTGAGCTTGTTTCAACTTTTCCAACTCATGTTGAACAATTTAAGTTGGTTGGAAACCAGAAGGCATGGGAGAAGGGGGATATTTTATGATAGGATTTGTAGGTGGAGGTCTTGCTAGAGAAGAAGCTATCATAAGAGTAGAGGACTCACCTTGATGGTGTTGACCTGCCAATTGACTATGAAGCCTAGCAATAATGCTATCTTGATTGGCTATTCCTTCTTTGGCTTCATTATAAGCCTTCAAGGTTATTTCCAATTTCAATTGGAGATTAGCCTTTTCTTTTGCCTCCTTTCCTGCCACTGCTACACTGAACTTTGTAGTTTCTAAGACTGTGCTTGCAGCTTCCACCATCCCTGTATCTTGGACTCTTTTTACAATCATACCTCCTAGGAAACTAGAATCTGAGGCATCTTTCCTTCTTCTATTTTCATCCTTTTTCAATGACCACATAACTAAAGTAGCATTATCTTTGCTGAAGGTCACTCCTTCCATGGGTTTAGTTTCCTTCCTGACCGCCTCAAGTACCAGAGCATCAACTATATCCCACTCAGGGAGGATCACAACACCAGCCTTTGATACCATCTCTCTTCCCTTTTTAGGAGTAATGGTCTTGAATTCTTCAATCATTTCTTGTTTCACCTCTTCCTCCACCTGAGTTACATCTCTATGAGGTTGCTCACTCTTCCTTTTTTCACATTTAGCCTTAAATTGTTCCATATTCTATTTCCATACAAATTGCATGTAGGCCCCTGTTGTAACAAAGTTACTATCAACCAGGAACTCCTCACTGGCTTGCTTGATAGTAGGGTCTAACTCTTTACCTTTGAGCTCACCTTCAGTCAAGTTCATCTCAGCACTAGGTGGCTCTTCTGGCATCCCTTCTTGTGTCTCCTCATATGTGTAGGCAATCTCCCTGAGACTCCCTAACTGTAAAAATTGTTCGACCATCGCCTGCTCATCTCCTATGTGGATAGGGGAGTGAGATGGAGAATACAGAGGCTCATTTGTCTGCACTTCCTTCCCCACTCTTTGCCTTTTAGGGGAGTCTTGGATGTCAATGACATCTTCAATTGCTCTTTTCCCTCTTGAAGTAGAAGGCTCACCAGTCACTGGCATCATCACACTATATTTTGATTTTTTGTGCATGACATAATCACCTGAAGGGATAGCCTTAGCAAAGGCAAGCTTAGCCAGAACCAATTTAACCTTGTCAAGGTCATTTCTCATTATAACCTCCCTCTTTTCCTTCAAATTTTGCATGAGGTCTTCAAAATAAAGAATTAAGAATTTGATTTTCTCCTCAAAGGGATTGAAATTAGAAAGAGGGTCATTATTACTATCAAATTGATGAATGAAATCAAGAGCCCTTTTGTATGCAACCCACTTCTCTTTCCTCAATTCTTGCTCGTCCAAATTGAATTCATTCCTAATTAAATCTTTAGGGAATTGAAATTGGTGAGGCCTACCTTTACAAACTGCTCTTTTTCTAAACATGTCATTGAAAAATTCTTTAGGGTCTGCAAATCTTGAAACTGTAGTTGACAATCTATATGGTTTAAAGAATTCTTCAAGATACTTCCAGCCACCTTCGATGATCACAAAATGATGAGCCATGGTAATAGTTGGGAAAATAGTCCCTTTACCCCTATTTGTCAGCTCTACCTCTTGCACACCTCCAATTTGCCTTAAGACTTCTGCAATTCCTATCTTCAACGGGACCTGATAAGACAATAAATATGGAGTGCCTTTGAAACCATATACTATGACAACTGTAGAAATAGGGTAAAAGTACATATCTCCCCAATTGTGAACAATCTTAATACCCTCAGCAAACTCTTTGGGTCTAAGGAATTCTAAGAGAGCCTTAGGAATCCTAGGGTTTTCTGTGCACAAAAGAATCCTAATCTTAGATGCAAAGCATCTATCAAACTTTGAATAGCTAGCATCCTCTCTATCCTAGGACAAAACAATACTCCAAAGTTGAACAGGCATCTCTTCCTTATCTTTCACTTTGACCAAATCCATTTCTTTTGCAAAATAATCAGCACCCTTGAACAAAAACATGTGCATTAGAAGAGAATACCATCCAAATGGTCTGTCCACCTTACCTTTTTTTATCCCTACCAGCCCTGCATGAATTGCATCAGTGAGGTAAGGCGCATAGTCAAATGTTATTGCCAAAGAGGGGTTTAGAATCTGTGCAATCATCAGCATATAATGGGTTCGCATGTTTTTCTTAGCATCTTCTCCAAAAATCTGACAAAGTGCCCAATACATGCCCTTAACTCTTAAAGTAAACAAATTCAAGGAGAAAGGTTCCATGGTGTTGGGGCCTACAACAATCAGCCCTCCTATCTTAACAAAAAACTCTTTCAGTGGGCCACTCCTAAGGTGATCCCTTTGTGCATTATAAACCTGGGCCAGTGATTCAAAATCAATAGGCTCTAACAAATTTGAAGCCTCACTGAGCTTAAACACTCTTCTGAATTCATCATCATTAATTTCAATCAGGGCTGATCCCTTCACATTCCTAATACATCTAGCTATAGGGTCATAATTTTGTGCAATTAGAGTCAACAAATCTACATCCATGAAGACCCCAGGGACTATAAGCTTCCCCACATCAAATTCCCATATACTATTTAAAGGGGCAAGGGAATGTCTCTGACCAAAACCTACCTTGAATAGTCCTAAACCTGACATCAATATTTGTGGATCCCTTAACCAATTACCTTTGTCATATAGGCCATCCCCAATTCTTAAACAAGGGTTCTTCGGCACCAATTATTTTGCTTTGGCTCGGCATTGGTAGACATAGTTAGTTGTTCCAGAAAGTCATCACATATATTCCTATCTTAGTAGTTTACCTTTCTTGTTAACTCCCTTCTTGGTGCCATCCCATTAATGCAACTATATCAATTGATATTTGCACAAAACTCTAATGAAACAATTCACACAGCAACACCGATTCTCAGATTGCAACTAGCAAAGAAAACACAGAAAAAACCTAGTTATTCACCTAAAGAAACTCGCTCTGCACCAGCTCCTCTGCAACAAACTTGTCAAAATGGTACCAATATTCAATTGATGCGGACCTTAATACGGCAAGTTGGCATTGAATTGAGAAATTAATCTTGCATGCTTCGGCCATCACCTCAGAATTGAATTCGTAAATCGAATTCAAAAACAGGCTCCAATGGACCACAAGTTCTCTGAGTCTTTCTCTATTTTAGTTGTTTTGCCATTTCACAGAGTTTAAAACCCCTGTAGCTTTTCTTTCATGAAGTAATGATGATCGTCGGATCCTTGGAACTTGCACTACCTTTATTCCTTTTGGTCCCTCTGCATTAGTGACGGGCCCTACCTTCTTTTCACTATTTTGTGAACACTAAACCTTGCGCACTTTCACCACACAAAACAACGTCGGCCATTAGATCATCATCTGCTTGCTCGATCTTTACTTATTATAGTGACTGCTAGTCTTCTTAACTAACCATGCTCAACCATGATGACTAACAGTTTTCGCCACTTCGCGAAGACATAAACTATAGGCATCTTCGGGCTGCGAAACAACGACAACCGTTGGATCCATCCTGAGATGTACAACATTTAACACACTCAGACCTTCAAAGTGGGCCCCCAACTCAGAGACCACTTGCCTTTGTTTCATCACCGACAAATAAATGCCACGTGGCAATCGACTATTTTCTTAGATAATTCCATCGGGTTCCATTCTAAAGCTGCCACGTGTTTTTCTTACGAGTCACCAATTCCTTCGACAAAGCAATCCATCTGTACTGCAATGTCATTTCTCTATTTCATGAACATTAAACCTTCGCTTGACTTGAGGCTATGAATCCATGACAACCGTCCGATTAACTCCTACTTAATCGGTCTTTAAAACTATGACCTACCTATCCTTTGGGCCCATAGACCTTTTTGCTACTTTGCAAACCTTAAATCTTAGGCAACTCCTTTTTCGTGAAGCAACAACCACTGTTAGATCTTAGAAACCCGCTTGTCTATTACCCTTTCCATGGTCACCTTGCCCGGGCCCTCCACCTTTTCGCTACTTCATGAAAGGTAAAACACATGCATCTTTTGGCTAGCGGAGCAATGGCAGCTGTTGATCTCTTCTGAACTGATCGTTCTTTATCCAACGGAGCTGCTTGCGTCTAGGACTTGCCAAGTCTTTTTCTATTTTGCGAAAGGTAAAACACATGCATCTTTTGGCTAGTGAAGCAACGCCAGCCATTGGATCGAATATGAGATGCAATCTTTTAACCTGATGAGCAATCCTCTGGTCGGGCCCGCTTACTTCTTTTCGCCATTTCGCGAACACTAACCTGCTAGCGTCTTTGCCTAGCAAAACAATGATAGCCGTAGGATTAACATTGACTTGCACAATTATTAAGGAGCTCGACAAACATTAGAACAAGACCTAGGCAAAGGTGTAATATTTGAAAATATTAAAAAAGACCGCCTAGGGAAAACCTATGGGGGGGGACACTTTTCATGATAAACCGACCCTTCCTTAAGTGGAAAAAGTAATGTAGGAATAGAACGCAAGGGTTTTCAAACATATGAAGGGTTAAATCTTCTCAAAGACCTTAAACCCTCTTTTGACCAAAAAACATAGAGGCAACAAGGCCATGCCAAGCACATTTTTGTAGAATTTTAGCCAACTATAGGACAAGAATACCCAATTTTCTAAACAGTGATAACAGCTCCTAACTTCTAACCACTTCTAAACCTAACCCATTTCATCTAACCCTGGGTTTAATTAAACCTACCTTAGCTTGCACATCCTAACCTCTTTATCCTAACCTCCTATGGTGTGGATACTCTCCAGGCCTTGAGACACATGGCATTCTTGGGCCACATGTCCCCTCTCTTGGAAGCCTCTTGACACTTGTCACCATAGAGATGACAAATGTTCCCTTTCATCGAACCTCTTTTCCAACCTCCTCCAATTTCACCATTGATATCTTCAAACTCAATCTTGGTCGTTGATTCCTGCCACCTCACCCCTGGCCTTGGAAATCCTATAAATAGACCCCATTTTGGAGCAATAATCATCGCATCTCATTTGCATTTCAGGCATTGTTACTATAGGCATAATATCTCTTAGCATATCATTTGGGTATTGTTATTATAAGCAGTTGCATTCTTAGATCTAGCTTATTTTCTAGCATAAATGCTGAATCATGTAGCTTAATCTTCTCTTTTCTAGCTTAAATGCATCATTATCATCTCAAATCCTCCATCTAGGTGTAGTCAAGTCAGTAGAATTCACTTATCCAGATCTGAGAGCAAATCTACACGCGCATTTATTAGGAGGCAATAGATCGATTAGCCGTGGTTTTATCTTTATTTGTTTTAAATTTGCTAACCATGCTTATAATGATCTATTGAGTGTTTTGTGTTGCAGCTATAGGTATACACTTCATAGGCACGACAGAATGTATTTTTTGTAAAAAAAGTTGTATGGTTATGTTTTAAATGTTTCTTTGATATAAATTTATAATTAATTCATCTATTATTACACTTTCTTTTCTAAATGTATTAAATGTGGTATTAAAGCATTATAATTGATTAAATTGCCTTGCTGTCAAGATTATTTATTTTAGGTGAAAAGGTTAAATTACATTAGGTTTAACTTTAATATTTGATTTATTTAATCCACTACTAATATTTAATTAATAGTAGAGGGAAAGTACCATTACAGGTGGAGCCAAACCAAGATACCAATTTTTTCAATGTAGAGATACCCCTTAAGAATCATATGTTTGTATCTATGGATGAACTATCAAAAATTAAGGAAGCATTAGAAGATCATGATTTGAATATTGTCATGCTCTGTGAAGTGTACATGTACCTGCAACCACAATGCACTCACTAACTCATTACAAGCAATGGTTATTGAATGGAAACAATGAAAGACAAAACCATAGCTAATCGACTTATTGCCTCCTAGTAAATGTGAGTATGAAAAATGCTCTTAGATCTGATTGTGCATACTCCAGTGACTTTACTACACTTAGATGGAGGATTTGATGGATGAAAATGTATGATCTAGCAAGAATAGCATGATTAAGCTATATGATTTCATGATTGATCTAGAAAATAAGCTAGAATGAAGATGCAATTTAGCTAAGATTGAGCATGATAACATTGCTAAGAAATGATAAACTAGAAGCTAGATGCCTATAATAACAATGCATAAGATGAAAATGAGATGGCATGCAAAAATGATATGAAATTGGAACCCATATTGCTCAAAATAAGGTCTATTTATAGGATTTTCCAAGGCTAGGGGTGATGTGGCAAGAATCAACGGTCAAGATTGATCTGAAGATATCAATGGTTAAATTGGAGAAGGTTGGCAAAGGGGGTTGGATTAAAGTGAACATCTATCATCTCTATGGTGACAAGTGTCAAGAGGCTTCTAGAAGGAGTAGGATGAAAGGGAACACTTAGTGACAAGTGTCACAAAGGTTCTAAAAGATGTTGGATGAAAGGGAACATGTGGGTAGGTAGAATGGGTTAGGTTTAGGAATGGTTAGGTTTAGGAATGGTTAGGTTTAGGAGTGGTAGAAGTTAGGAGAATTTGAGTTTAAAATTTCAAATAATATGAAAAGGATAATTAATCTCAACAACTCATAATTGATTTGTTTTAATTAATTAAAGGATTTAGAAGAAATGATTTTGGATGGAGGGGATTAATTAATTTGAATTAATTAATTAAAGGGGTGAAATGAAATGAACCTATTAAATAAATCCTTAGATTTATTAATAAGTAGATGAAAAGGGAAATTTAATCAAATTGCTTAGTGAATTCAATTAAATTGGGAAGGAGGATTAATTAAATAATTGCTTATTTAATTAATTATCTTCAGACCATTTTTAGGTGTATACATTTTGCCCCTCTTTGAAGCGAGGTGTGATGACGCGTTGATTCAAAGAATAATCTCATTTTGATGATGGTATTGATTTGATAGGATGCCCCAGCTCTTGATTGCTAAATTCGGTATGATGATGTGCCCTCGGGAGATCAATTGAGATAATTGATCTTTGGAGTTTTTGTGAGATTCATATCTCGATAGATTTGATTTGATCTCTGCAACTGTGTTTGATGAAAATGCGAGTTCTTGTATTAGCTTGATTGCTTAGATGGGTAAGATTGAAAAATCTTGATTGATTAGATTCAATTTGGTTTCAGGAAGGATTCATCCTGTATAAGACAATGATTATCAAAGCATTTGGTTTCAAGAAGGATTCATCATGTATAAGACATGATCAGAACGTCTGGTTTCAGGAAGGATACATCCTATATAAGACATGAATCAGAATCATATCATCTGGTTTCAGGAAGGATTCATCCTGTATAAGACATGATAGGATTGATTAGGTTTTATTGATTGATTTGATTTGATAAGGTTCATTAGATAAAGAACTCACAGTTTGTTGATATCAAGTTGCAAAAATATTTGGATATGCTAATTGTTGATTCTATTGAGGAAGATAGCATAAGAGTTTCGCTAGGTTGATAATATCATGAGAGAGATGTGAGTTGTCATTCTGATTGCGTATACACTTGTAATGATACTTTGATGATTCCTGTGATAGATTTAGCCTTGGATAAAAGGAGCCTTTAGGATCCCATGCAAGAATGAAATGCAAGCTAAAATGCAAATGAAATGCAATGGAATGACCGGACCAGTCATTGGATTATTTTGCATTTTTGTCATCATTGACCTTTTGAAATGTGGGAAGTGAGTGCAAACATCGATGGCATAATTAAACCATGATGACCTAAGCACTTCTTTCCTGGATTTTGATATAGCAAGTTAACACAAGCATCGAGGTATAATTGAACCGAGATGACCTGAGTGTTGTTTGCATAAAACATGCAGTATTAATCATTTCAATACACAAATTGGAAATGTCTTCAATGATACTTCGATGATCATGTCCCGAGACAAAATTGCACATATTAATGATTAATTTTCAGACAGCAGACAAGAACAGTATCATGTTCTGTCCTTGTTCCTCTAGTCAATGACATCATGGAGTCACTTAGAAATCATGATAGTGAAAATCAATATAGAAAAGTTGAACAATCATGTTACAATCATTATCCAAAAAGATATTATCCACTGAAAAGTGTGTGATGTGCTTAGATTGACTTCGTGATAGCTTGATAGTTGATAGTTTGATCTCATGTTCAATGTTGGATGTATCTCAGTTTTCGCTTGATAAGAGTTGTCTAACTGTTTGTTCTACCTGTTTGATTAAGCTCAAAATGATCAAGAGTTTTTTCCCCCAAACTAGGTGTAGGATTTTGCCCCAAGCCTAGAAACAAATTTGTTATGATATATCCAATGATCCAAACCATGGTAAGAAGCCACCTGGGATGTATGCGTATGTACAAAGGCTTATGATGCATATGGATAGTGTTGATGGAAGAATGAATGGATGAACTAATAGATGGAAGAGATAGTTGACAGATAGCACTTGTTTGCCAGGTTTTCACCATCTATTTTTATTGCACTTTTTCTGATATTTGATTTTTTTTTATTTTTCTAATTTTTCATTGTTTTTTATTTTTCTGATTTTTCACTTTTTTTTTATTTTTTTGATTTTTCACTGTTTTTTATTTTTCTGATTTTTCACTGTTTTTGATTTTTCTGATTTTTCAGACATAGAATTTCTTCAGGTGTATGCTATTGATAGGTTCTTCAAGTTGATCACCATTCTATGTTGATAGCTGATATGCTCCTGACCCAAATACTATTGTGACCACAAATGGACCTAACTAGTTTGGTTCAAATTTTCCTTTATTTTCTCGATCTGCTTGGTTGCGTGGATTTTCCTTTAGCACTAGTTCTCCCACTTGAAATACTTGTGGTTTGACCTTGTGATTATAGCTCTGATACATTCTTTGTTGATATACCTTTAGATGATCAAAGGCATTTTGTCTTCGTTCATGGATCGGTTCTAACTCTTGTAGTCTAGATACTTGTTGTTCTTTATCTGGGATGAGACCTTTTAGTGATACACGTAGAGAGGGTATCTCTACTTCAATTGGCAATATGGCTTTTGATCCATATACAAGAGAGAAAGGTGTGGCACCTGTCGGTATGTGGATACTGGTGTGGTAGGCCCAGAGAGTAGGGTTTAGTTGAATATGCCAATCTTTTCCAGCATCATTCACTGTCTTTTTAAGGATTTTCAGAATAGTTTTGTTAGATGCTTCTGCCTGCCCATTTCCCTATAGATAATATGGTGTGGAGAATCTATGTTGGATTTTGAACTTCTCACATAGCTCTTGTACATCTTGATTCTTGAATGGTCACCCATTATCAGTGATAATGGTCATTGGTATTCCATAGCGATAGATGATATAGTTCAAGATAAATGTTGCATTTTGTTTTCTTGTGATATTTATGAGAGGTACCGCTTCAATCCATTTTGTGAAATATCCAGTAGCTAAAAGAATGAATTTGTGTCCATTAGATGAGGAAGGATTTATCTTTCCTACCAGATCAAGAAACCATTGACAAAAAGGCCAAGATGTTGCTAAAGCATGTAGTTCTTGTGTTGGTGTATGAATCAAGTTCCCATGGATCTAACATTGTTTGCATGTTCTTGTTATCTAAGAAGAATCTTGTTCCATAGTTGGCCAATAATAGCCCAAGCGTATGAGTTTTTTCGAAAGGGTAAGACCACTTGAATGAGTGCCTCAAATGTCGTTATGAACTTCATGTAAAGCCTTCTCAGATTCTTCTTGTTCGAGACATCTTAAGAGAGTACCGTCTAGACCTCATTTATACAGGGTATCTACGACAAGAGTAAAATGAGAGGATTGGCGAATAAAGTTTCCCTTTTGATTTTTCGATAAGTCACAAGGTAGGATATTATCTTTCAAGTATGTGGAAGTTTGGCCATAGCGGGAGGAATCATGTCCAATAATTTGACAGATGGTTCGGGAATCAGGACAATTAAAGGCGGGATGAAACAACTCTTCAACCAGGAATTCATAATGCTGTTGATTTTCATGTGTCTGTAATAGAGAAGCAAGTGTAGCCATGGTGTCTACTACTTTGTTGTCATTTCTTGGAATCTGTTCAAAATTTATTTCTACAAAGTACTTATTGATATCATCCACCATCTTTTTATAAGGCATGAGTTTGTCATCTTTTGTTTGATAGTCATCATTGATTTGATTAATGACAAGCTGAGAGTCTCCAAAGACTTGAAGTTGCTTAATGTTCCATTCTACAGCCATTTTGATACCTATTACCAATGCTTCATATTCTGCTATATTGTTTGTACACGGAAAGCTTAATTTGTATGCTTTCAGGATTGTATGCCCTTGTGGTGTGATGAAAATAATTCCTGCTCCTGATCCATGTTGTGTTCCTTTATTAATGTGTTCTCCTGGACTGATATTCGGGTGATGTATTGTAAGATATGGATCAAACACTTGAATGTCTATATATGAACAGGTAAAATTGACTTGCCATCTTTTGAATGGTTTCAAGTATTTTTGGATTGCTAGTTCTGATAAAGAGATTGTTGGATGTAGATCAGTTGTGCCAATGATAACTACCTCTGCTGGTTCTATTAGGATAGATGACTTTTCTTGATAACATTTAGGTAAGGTGTCAAATCTCCCATCTTCCGGCACCTCGAGGAGGTTTTCACCGTTAGATGCGTCCTTTGTCTTTACTTTTTCCTGGTCTAATGTTGCCAAGAAATGGTTTTCAGCATTAGACCTAATATTGTTTTCTTGATTTTCATTTTTGCGACTAGGAGATTTGACATCCATTTGACTTGAAGATACGTTAGCGGAATCCCTAGTGAAAGTTGTTGCGGGTTTGATTTCATCAAGATATAAGGATATGGCATGGTCATTAGGTAAGGTATCAATGTCAGTATGTCCTTCATTTTCCTAGTCCATAGGTTCGGGATAGCTTAAGGATAAAGGATCTTTAGGTTGAATAGTTTCAAAGATATTAGGGGTCATGATAGAGATGTCAGAGCTTTCAGTATGTATTTCCATGTCTAGAACGATACTCTCATCAAAATGATCTCATCTAAGAAAATCTTGATCATCCTCAGTTAAGTCCATGTCAGTCGCATGTGATTCTGATTCAAGTAGGCTAGCTCCTAACGTTTGTCCTGCATATGTGTGAACTACATCGACTACTATATTAGCTTCTTCATCCCTCTCAATTTGAAGTTGCTCTTGTTTGTTTTTCCATGATAGCAAATATTATCCAGTTCCTTGATCTTTTAGCTACATTTGTTCTTCCATTTTTGACAAAATTGATGCAAATGATTGTTCCTTGGATTGTGTGCTTGAATATGATACCTCCCTATTATGTGGAACAATGATCTCTTGAGCTATTTTCAAATTATTACAACACTGCAATGGATTTGAGTTTGCTGATATTGTGATTTCATGTCCATTGTAGGGGAATTTTAAGCACTGATGACCTATTGATGGTATAGCTTGCATATCATGTATCCATGGTCTCCCCAAGAGTATATTGTATGGTAGGTCCAAGTCTAGAACTTTGCATGCTATGTCCTTCTGCAAAGGTCCCACTGTGATGGGTAATATCACCATTCCTTTAGATGAATGCTCTTCTTCATTATGTGCTTTGATTTTTATCTTTTTCCGAGGATCAACTATATCTTCTAAATAGCCTAAAGCACAGACAAGATTCAAAGAGAAAATGTTCAAGCCAGCTCCCCCATCTATTAGGACTCGTTTAACAAGCATTCTATGAATGAGGACTTCAATTTGCAAAAAAGCGTTATGGGGACGCTGCAATGAATTAATGCTTGGATGTGAAGGAGATGAGCTTTGAATAGGATCCTCTGAAATAGGTTTGATGGCAATATTGTTTGGTGAGGATTCTATGGAAGGTTCTTGCAAGCTTTCAGGAGGTGTAGGAATAGATTCCTTTGGAGAGTCAATTTGCTTATGGATGGATGGATCACTGTTAGACATGGGTGCATGATTTTGATCTTCTTTAGCCAAATCCTTTAGGGATCTCTTTAAGAGGTGCATAAAAGAGCCACTTTTCTTTTGATATGTATTTAAATCCTTGTGAGGTTTTAACATAGTTGGATTTTGATTTTGAACTTGTTTGATTGCTCTGATATGTTGGTTTGTTCTGTTTTCTTCTTGTGTTTTGCTTTGGTATGTCATGTTGATATGATTTTTAGCTATTGCAAATGTTTATGTTTCCATTTTAGGGGTTTGATTGTCTAAAAGTTGTTTTGGGTAAGTGATCAATTGTCAATTTCAAGGCAATAGAGTGATATGACACTAAAAGAGAATTCAAGTGTTTAAAATTTTGCAAGTATTTCGATCTTCGGTTTAGGAGTGCAATGATGGTGATTTGATAAGAACCAGGTCCAGTAGGAACGATATTTCCTACGATGTGGGACAAAGTTATCCTGACCAAATGTTTCAGTTTCGTGATAAAGGATGATTGATCCTGATGAGAAACTATGTTTGAGTGATCAGTTTACCAAAGAGGGTGATAAAGCACTTTGAGATGTTTAGATTTTGAACTTGTTAAGGGTGAGCACTTGAAAATCTTGGGGTGTTTATCTTCTAGAGTTTGATTTTGACAGGTGATAACTTGACCAAGCAAACCAAGCAGACAATCTAAGCACAGATTGACAGATAACAGGTGTTTATATTTACTACAAATTGATTAGGCAGAAATGACAAGTCTGAAACAGGCATGTAAGATGCAGTTCTGGACTGACAGATGCAGAGTTTCGTACGACAAATTATGCAGCATAGAACGAAAAGAGATACAACATAGCACGACAGACTAGTGACTTCATGTGTAAAGCAGTGTTTCGTACGACATAAGATCACGTAGTATAATAGAATATATTGACTTTTACGACAGGTATTTTAACATGTGTAAAAAGTATTTGTTTGTTTGAGTTTTGATCACTGAATTTTGATGTTTTACTTTGGTTTTCTAGTTTTAAGTGTCTAATTTTTTAATTTAGGGATGAATACATAGATAACACATGATGTGATACATGACTCTCAATCAAGCTAAACCCTAAGGAAGTTGGCTGAGAATGAAAACCTTTGCTTGCTGACTTAGGTACACACCCAATAGCTAATCAAAATATGGTTGTTGAGTCTCACGCAATGGATTCTCAATGCTGTATTATCCGACTCCAAATGCTAATGGGGGTACGATATGGCAAGTGTCTTGGGAGAGTTACTATCTCTCTTACACAAGGATTATCACCCTTTCAAATGTGAATCGGGTAGCTTCTATTTTAACCGGCACTAGTAAGGGATCAGTTCGGCACGTCGGGGTATAAACTCAATTAAGTGGTCTCCCATCCTTGAAAACTAAGGTTTGATATACCCGAAGGTACAGAGGAGAGCTATTCCCAAGCACTACCATTGCTTTGATTTTCATCAAAAACACATTTATTTTATAGTGGGTTAGATTACTTGGCATTAGTCGTTCCCACTTAGGTCGTTCCCCTCTTACCGGCCTTAAGGGCTAAGAGTTAATAACTCCTTGGGAGGGCAGGCCTGCTAAAGAGATGCACTAATGAAAGCAAAAAGATGAGTCTAGCTTTCTGATCACCTAAGAAAGGTGAGAGCATACTCGCCTATCATCAAAGACATGAAATACATGGTTGTTCATTTTTAGCCCAAAATCAAGTGTGCCTAGAAATTTAAATGAATACACCAAGTTTAGTTGAATTCATAAGCAACCTGCAATAAATCCGTTAGTAATCATGATTGCATTTTGAATTATGTCTTTGACAAGCGTATCTTCATAAATCATCTTGCAAAAAAGAATTAGACTACCAAAAATCTCACAGACAGAACAACATTAGCATTAGTGATCCGAACTACGAAATTTTCAAAAAAAACTATATGAAATTTTATCCTAACTTCAAATAGGCATAAATTTCTGCTGGGGACTTGAAATTATGAGCCATTTAACTCATTGGAAAGGTCTCCAAGAGTTGTAGATGAGATTTTGAAAGAGTATGCCTAGCTAGAGTACTTTCAAGGGCTAAAAATGCCTTTAAGACCTTCAAAAATGCAAATTACCAACATATAGACAAACTTGAAAATTCTAACTTGCAGTTTGTCAAAAAATCACAGATGCACAAACTTGTACAACATGATTTACCAATTAGTACGACACAAATTTAGATTTCACGCAGGAATAAAAGAAGACTCATACAACATAGGATTTAACAAGCAGAAATTTGTATGAAACAGAATTAGCTCTAGTACGACAGTGAAAATCAACTCGTACGACACAAGATTTATTAGGAAATTAACTCGTACGACATGAATTTATACCAGATACGACAAGCAAAATGGGCTCGTACGAGTCAGGATGCTCGTACGACATTCTGATTCTGATCTAGCAGAGATGAATGTTTGTTGAAGATTAAGAGGCCAAAAGTGATGATTTCGGCCCCACGGTGGGCACCAAAATGTCATGCTCTGTGAAGTGTACATGTACCTGCAACCACAATGCACTCAATAAATCATTACAAGCAATGGTTATTGAATGGAAATAATGAAAGACAAAACCATAGCTAATCGACTTATTGCCTCCTAGTAAATGCGAGTATGAAAAATGCTCTCAGATCTGATTGTGCATACTCCAGTGACTTTACTACACTTAGATGGAGGATTTGATGGATGAAAATGTATGATCTAGCAAGAATAGCATGATTAAGCTATATGATTTCATGATTGATCTAGAAAATATGCTAGAATGAAGATGCAATTTAGGTAAGATTGAGCATGATAACATTGTTAAGAAATGATAAACTAGAAGCTAGATGCCTATAATAACAATGCATAAGATGAAAATGAGATGGGATGCAAAAATGATATGAAATTGGGACCCATAATTCTCAAAATGAGGTCTATTTATAGGATTTTCCAAGGCTAGGGGTGATGTGGCAAGAATCAACGGTCAAGATTGATCCGAAGATATCAATGGTTAAATTGGAGGAGGTTGGCAAAGGGGGTTGGATTAAAGGGAACATCTATCATCTCTATGGTGACAAGTGTCAAGAGGCTTCTAGAAGGAGTAGGATGAAAGGGAACACTTAGTGACAAGTGTCACAAAGGTTCTAAAAGATGTTGGATGAAAGGGAACATGTGGGTAGGTAGAATGGGTTAGGTTTAGGAATGGTTAGGTTTAGGAGTGGTAGAAGTTAGGAGAATTTGAATTTAAAAATTCAAATAATATGAAAAGGATAATTAATCTCAACAACTCATACTTGATTTATTTTAATTAATTAAAGGATTTAGAAGAAATAATTTTGGATGGAGGGAATTAATTAATTTGAATTAATTATTTAAAGGGGTGAAATGAAATGAACCTATTAAATAAATCCTTAGATTTATTAATAAGTAGATGAAAAGGGAAATTTAATCAAATTGCTTAGTGAATTCAATTAAATTGGGAAGGAGGATTAATTAAATAATTGCTTATTTAATTAATTATCTTCAGACCATTTTTAGGTGTATACAAATATAATGCTCACAATAGTGTTAAATTGAGACCCCTATTTTTAATTTTCTATCACTTGCCCAACAAGGTGCCAAATTTCCTTCCAACTTTGATGTGTCCCAAATCACAAATACCAAAAATACAAGTGACGGTAGTGCTAGTGGACAAGGAATTGCAACCATTCCCTTGCCTAAGTCACCATCATCCATTTTGCAAATCGTAAAGCCCATCATCACTACTCAAGCTACCCAATCTATCCAAGCACATACCCAACAATCCCAAGGTTAGCACCTTGCCCACACCCTTAACGGTCAAGAAAATAATCAACAACAACTAGTAAAAATAATGGTTATGCTTACAATGTCAGTCAACACAATTGTCAAAAAAGCGGTTACACAGTATAATACTAGTCACACCCACAATCAAAATGCCAACCAACAATACCAAAGCACCTTCCAAATTCCCAACTAGCAACATACCTCCCAACAACAACATCTAAACTTTATTCCTCCTCTACCTCCATATAACCAACCAAATATGGGGATGAATCAAGGGAATGAAATACAACCAATTGAGGCATTGACACAAAAAATCCAAGCCCTTCAACAACAAATTTTGAACATACAATCAAGGGCTCCAATCAAGAAGTACACAATCGAGGACATTTGTCCTTACCCTTTTGATAGGAGTATACCAATGTTACCTTTTTCCCTCAATTTTGAGGTACTAAAGTTTGACAAATACAAGGGTAAAGATGATCCTAAGGACCACATTAGAGAATTCTTTAGAACTTGCATAGAGGTGGCTTACAATGATACTTATCTAATTTTCCTCTTTCTGTGTAGCCGAGATGGACAAGCCATGGAGTGGTTTTCAATATTACCATTTGGGATTAGATCTATTAATGAGATAGCTGAGAGATTTGTCACACACTTTTCTTACAACATTAAGCATGGGACCTCCATGATGGTTCTATGCAACACCAAAAAAATAAATGGAGTCCTTTCTATCCTTCTTGAAAAGATGGAGAGATTTAGCTAGTAGATGTCATTATTACATCCCTCAAAAATAAATGATTGATATGTTCACCCAAAACTTAAATGAAGAGATAGGTTTTTAACTTCACACACAATGCTTGAGCATATTTGAGGAAGTTATAGAGAAGGGACCATCCATTGAGAATATTCTTCTTAAGAAGGGAACTATCAAGCTTTACGAGGACAATAAGGATAATCCTAGCTCAAGGAATAATAAAAACCCCCACTTTTGGTAAAAATAAAATAAAGAATATTGTCAATGATGGGGTTGTAGATGTAAAAACAATTAAGACCATGCAACTTGTAATAAATTTTACAGGGTCTAACACTTCAAACAACCAAGTCAATACCCAAAAGACAATATCAAAATCTACTAATCAACCATGAAGAAAATATACACCTTTGAAAGAGCCAATAGAATCAGCCTTGCAAAAACTTATTGCCAACAAATTTATCACACTCCCTAAGGCTAGAGCATTCAAACCAAAACTTAAACCACATGGTGGAATGATGTTGAATTTTGTGAGTATCATCTAAACAAGGAACACAAGACTAGTGATTTTCATAGACAAAAAAAAATATTATCCAATATCTCAACAATGGCGAAATCACAATTGGACACTCATCCAATGATGAACATGTAGTGTTTAAGGATCCTTTTCTCTATCATAATAAAGGAAATGCCTCTAAGAAGACCAATGATAACAATTCCAATTATGCTAATGTCTCTTATGAGTACACCACCAATCACATTACCAAAGTGGACAATCATATCTCTACCATAGTATTTAAAAACAAAATGCCTAAGTATAACATAACAACCCATCGAGGTAAAGTGATCGTCCAACGTACCACATCTAAGACTACTTCCTTATCCAACTAGTATGACCTAATCAACCAGCTTGGGAAGACACTCACACACATATATCCATCCTTGAGCTCCTACG